>NC_080578.1:93358883-93660445 GCF_029962835.1 Magnolia sinica
ACCAGAAGAAACGTGGATTGAAAAAGAAGTGAACCTTACACATCTTAGAGTGTTCGGTTGCACTTCATATGTTCACATTGATGCAGAGCACAGAAACAAGCTGGATGCGAAGTCTATGAGGTGCACATTTGTAGGCTACGAGTAGCACGCTTTTGGCTATAGGTTTTGGGATACAGAAAACATGAAAATCATCAGAAGCAAAGATGTAGTCTTCAATGAAAAAGTGATGCATAAGAACAATATGCAGGAAATATAAGGCCAATGAGAAAGAATTCGTAGAGTTGGAAGAGTTACCGGACACGGGTGTTACATTGCCATAGGATGATCATGTACAGGAGCATTATGAGGCAAAGCCACAGACATCGGTTGTGAAGAGGTCTACTTGGGAGAGGAGACCCACGGTCCGATACTCGCCCTCCTTAGGGCGTGTTTGGGGCATAACATTAGGAAGGATTAGGTGGGATGGGATTAAAAAAAAAATTATTACCCATGGAAGGGATTGTTCCCTCTTGCCATGGGATAAGCTTAATTCCATGCTTTGTTGGTAATACAGTAGTACATTGAATGGATATACCCACCATCATTTGAAACTATTGAGAATAACACACATGTGTTATATCTAAACCATTCATTTATTTTGTAACCTCATTTTATGGCATGGGCTTAAAAATGAGGTAGATCCAAAACTTATGTGGCTCCAAAGAAGTTTTCAACGGTAAGTATTCAATCCCCGTTGCTTTCGATGGTGGGGTCCACTTGAGCTTTAGATCTGCCTGATTTTTTGGCCCATGCTCTAAAATGATCTCGAAAAATGGGTGGACGGTGTGAATATAGCCCACACATCATGGTGGGACCTACACTGCTAATATTGAGTAAAATTGGCACAGAACCCAATGCAATTTCATCTGATCTAACTCCAGGCTTTTCCATTCTTCCCAAACATGGAGTGGAATTGGCACAAGACTAGATGTAATTCCATCCCACCTAAGCCCATCTAATACCATGCCTCAAACACGCTCGTACATTATCTACTGCTGACAGATAATGGTGAACCAGAATGTTTAAAGAAGCATTATAGTCAGATACACGAGTTAAGTGGGAGCAGGCCATGGATGATGAGATGGACTGTCTTAAGTCTAATCGTACATGGGAGCTAGTCACTCTACCTAAGGGTAAAAAATCTCTTCATAACAATGGGTTTACATATTGAAGGAGGAGCACGATGGTTCGAAACGCTACAAGGTTAGATTGGTTGTGAAAGGGTTTCAACAAAAGGCAAGTATCGATTTCACTGAAATATTTTCACCTGTGGTGAAAATGTCTATGATTCGCATGGTCTTGAGTATAGTAGTTATAGAAGACTTACATCTAAAGTAACTAGATGTTAAGACAGTCTTTCTTCATGGGGACCTTGAAGAAGAAATATATATGTATTAGCCGACATGATATGTGACACCAGGAAAGGAGAACAAGGTGTGTAGATTGAAGAAGAGTATATATGGCGTGAAGTAGGCCCCGATGCAGTGGTACAAGAAGTTCGATAGTTTCATGTCGAGAAACAGTTTTGGGAGATGTTATGCAGACCACTGTCGTTATTTGAAAAAGTTTGATACATCGTACATCATCATTCATCTATACGTCGATGATATGCTTATGGCTGGTTCAAGCATGAAGGACATCTCAGATCTCAAAAGACAACTATCTAGAGAATTTGTCATGAAGGATTTAGGAGCTGCAAAACAAATCTTAGGCATGAGGATAAAGCATAACAGGGAAAACAAGAAACTGGTTTTGTCACAGGCAGAGTACATAGCCAAGATACTTGATCGGTTTAATATGGGAGGTGCTAAGCCGATTATCACTCCATTAGCCAAACACTTTAAGCTTTCTAAGGAGCAAGGTGCAAAGACGCATGAGGAACAGGACTACATGGCTAAAGTTCCATACGCTTCAGCTATTGGGAGTCTCATGTATACTATGGTGAGCACAAGGCCAGACATTGCTCAAGTAGTATGAGTTGTTAGCAGGTTCATGAACAACCCCGGGAAGGAACATTGGGAAGCTGTGAAATGGATCCTCAGATACCCGGTAGGTACTGTGGATATATGGTTGTATTATGGTGGATCGAAAATCAAGCTACAAGGCTACGTAGATTCAGATTTGACAGGAAACATCGACAACAGAAGAAGCACTACATGTTATGTCTTTACTCTGGGTAGTGCTGCAGTTAGTTGGGTCTCTCAGTTACAGAAGATAGTATCTATCAGTACGATGAAAATAGAATATGTTGCGGCTACAGAAGCATGCAAGGAGATGGTATAGATGCAAAGTTTTACGGAAGAGTTGGGTAAGAAGTAAGCAGATTGCAAGTTGTACAATGACAGTAAGAGTGCAATACACTTAGCTAAGAATTCAGCCTTTTATTCAAGGACCAAGCACATTAATATCAAATATCACTTCATTCGTTCGTTACTGGAAGATGGATCGATTGTTCTAGAGAAGATTCATACAAGTGAGAATCCTGTGGATATGCTGACCAAGGTGGTCACACGGGAGAAGCTGAAGCTCTGTTCAGCTTTGATTGGTCTTCAGGCTTGAAGACGGGGATGTGGTGCACTCCAGATGTCGAAGACGAAGGTTTATGGCAATGTGTCTCTAAGTGAGAGATTGTTGAGATGTGGAGTCACATCTGGGCTGCGCCACTTGACCAGTCGAGTGGGCTGCTCGACCAGTCGAGGGGCCCACTCGACCGATCGTGGACTGGCTCGACTCGTCTTCCAGCGAGTTGGGGTTTTGGATTTCTAAGGTGCTCGACCGGTCGAGAGTGCCGCTCGACTGGTTGAGGACTCTGTACAACCAGTCGAGCTTACGCAGTTTTAAGTCCGGATCTTATGCGAACTGCGAAAATTTGAATCAGTTTTCGCATAGATGCGAAAGAGAAGTTGCCTAAACTATAAATAGGGGTTCCTAGGGCTTTTCTAGGTATTATGAGAGTTATTCCAAGGTGTGGGCAAAGGGTTTTTTCTGTACTTCCAAGGGAGAGGTTAGTATATTGCCTTGTAATCTTTGTTTTTCTTCACAGTAGAAGTTTGCATCCGTGGTTTTTTACCTTTGTTTAGAGTTTTTTCACATATATCTTGTCTTCTGGTTTGTTTAGAATGCTTTGATTCTTCTTCTAGTCTATATTTCTTTTTGTTTATAGTTTGTGGGTGAGACCGAAGATTGGATCTCAGTTCACTGCGTTGTTGGCGTGCTGTGCAACACAAACAAGGTGTCGAACAAGATCTGATCCATTCTTCTGCTCCACTTGATTTTTGCGGCTCACGATAGAGGCTCAGTAAGCGATTTCACAAACTTTTCATGTGGCAAAAAATGCGTCGGTAGAACCGAAGTTCTCACCCAGGACTGCATCAGTGTTGGTGTACTACTTATCCAATTGTCAGACATCCCACCTAATTATACATGGACAAACAATTATAATCCTAAAATAGAATAAAGTGTACAGTTCTACTAGCTAATATGATCGATATGAAGGCTAAATAATCCTATCAAGCGAATATATAATATCAAAATGACAGTCTTCAGCTCGACCATAATTTCTCATACATGTATGTAAAGTGGTTTAACTGTCTATCTCATCAGTCAAAGTATTTTTAAAATAAAATATGTCTATCTATTCCTACTATTTATTTGGGCGTCTGCCTACATGCGCTCCGCAATCTGATCACGAGTTCTAATCCAGGCAACATTCTTCCGTTGTGTCACTTAAACTAGCTACTGTCACTCATCCATTATTGATACATCATTTAGTGTACGATTACTCTCTACTTCCCCCAAGGGTATACCAACATCCTGTAATTTTTGGTTAGTTTCATCTTCCCGATGAATGAAATTATGTAGCACACAACATGCGATTACAATCTTGACTTGTGTTTCGAATGGATATTGCGTGACAGTCTTTAAAATAGGAAATCTGCCATTTATTAGGCCAAAACAACGCTTAATTGTGTTTCGCAATTACACATGCCGGTAGTTGAATAACTCCTTCATATTCATGGGTATTCTCCCGGTTCGATACCCTTACAAGTGGTATCGAATACCGCGATAAGGCACCATGAATCTAGGTGAATGAGCATATCCCACGTCGACAATGCAATATTTTCCTACATTGTGTAAGAGTTATGGTTTTGATATTAGTGTGTTGAGTATAATGTTATAGTGGAAAACATTGCCAGATTTTGGTGAAATTCGATTATTGTGTGGGACGATTAGTGGATCATCACTTCACGTCAAACCGTTATGTAGGACCTTTGCATTGAAAGCAGAAGCCTCCCACTCGGCTAGCACGTATAATAATGTCATGTCAAACAAACAAGTAACAAGTACATTTTGAGACACAATACCCTTCCTGTTGCAAAAGCTTGGGTGTTGGGATGCTTCCACATAAGCGAGAATATGCGTCCCGTTAATTGCATCAACAAAATTCTATTCGGCATTTTATCGAATTTCATTTATAAGATAATATGAAAAATGTTAATTTATTTCAAAATAATAAAGAAAGAGCCCTACGTCGAAAATGGTACCTGGAAGTAAGTGGTCCAATAAGGATTTGATTGAATCTCGGCGGGGGTGTTAGTACCAGCCTGCTGAACAAATTCAGGGTATAAAGACACTATTGCGTCTATCACACGATAAAAGTGATGACTTACGATTTCACTTGATCGGATAAACCTGTCTCCTATCACGCGATTACGCACGTTATGTCTAATTGTATGTAGGAAGATGACTAGTTGTTCCTCAAGACTAACGTTATGAGTATCGCGTAGTTGCGTCTTCTCACGCAATATGTTAGATAATTGGAAGAAACTTTCTCGTTTCATCCTCAACTGAGTAACACAGTCCCTGTCACTTGAACAAACAATAGAGTTGATAAATCTTGCCCGCTCGTCATTCCCTTGACGTGCCGGTTGTCTCAACATATAATGACGACAATATTCCCCAACTACGGCAACGCATGCGGCCATCACGAGAACAACAACGGACTCGGCCATCTCTTCATCATCCTCGTTATCCATCACCTAAACCTCACCTACACTTGTGGATACAAAATACTATAACATCACCTGTGAAAGCCCTACTTAAATCTTCAGGTTAAGCATATAGATCTCTATGTCGCCCCATAGAGTTTAGTGAAAACATTTTACATATATAGTATATGTATTTGGAAATCACACAAAACAAGCTAAACATTTTGTCATAGTAAATATTACATATACACAGTTACCCAATGGATTTGAGATCTTCTTTTTAACTGTCAGCATGTAAGAAATAAAAACCAGCGGATCGATAATGTATTAGATCAGCTCATTATATTTACTTTTTTTCACCATGACAATTAGATAAGAGTTGTATCTTATCCAAAGTGTTGTTTCAATAGGAATAGTGAACTATAATTCAACTATGTATGCACACGTCCACATAGCAGATGTACATGCTTAAATTTCTTGAGATATTGTGAAATTTGCACCAATTAGATGATCCAGCGGACTGACAATGTGTTCGATCAACTCACCATATTTGCTTTTTATTTTTTACTATGAAAATTAGATAAGAGTTGTAGCTTATCCAAAGTGTTGTTTCAAGAGGAATAGTGAATTATAATCTAGCTATGTATGCACAAGTCTGCAAAAGCAAATGTACATGCTCAAATTTCTTGAGATATCATAAAATTTGGACCAATTAGACTGATTAATCATGAAATATTATGATATCTGATGCAACTAAATACATCATTAACAAATTTCATGTACAAATATTATTTATGAAAATATCTGTTGCAGTTACTGACAGATAACTTTCCAGGTTTTTTTACGTAATTTGGTTGCAATGAATTTATTGAGATATCATAAAATTTACACCAATTAGACTGACCAATCATGAAATATCATGATATCTAATGCAACCAAATACAACTTTAAAAATTTTCATATACAACTATTATTTATAGAAGTATTAAAACAAAAACTGACGAAAATGAGAGTCGACCAACCCAGAAATTTCGATATAAAGCTTTGAAATCCATAAAGATCAAAACTACATATTTAGCAATTAAAAGTAAAACACATTACAAAATATCCAATAATATATATAATATATAGATAAAGAAACAATTTCAATTTAACAACATTTAAAGCAAACCACCGAAACCATCCAAAATAACCCCAAATCAGTGACAAGAAAATAGTGGAAAAGCAAACAAAATAGAACAACTATAAAAAGCACAAGCAAACAAACTGACATTACTACATTCTCTACATTACAACAACATTAAACAAACTCCAGATGAAAAATGAAACGAAAAAGAAACAATGCAACTCAACCACGCCTTCACACCTGACTGTAGCAATTCAGCGTATCCAAGAAGATGAGAGAAAATCCTCCAAAGATATTATAATAAGCAATTCCATCCGCTGCAAACCATGACAGAAAAAAAGAAAAAAAATCGACCTAACTCTCTTACCCACACCATTTCGATATAAATCACTGGCATCTACATAGATGAAAACCACAAATTTAGCAAGTGAAAGTAAAAAAACATAGTAAAACATCAAAAAATATGGTAAACCAAACCATTTCATTTTAATAATGTTTAAAGCAAACCATTGAAAAATGATTCTATAAGGTTGAAAAGAACATTAAATCGTTAACAGTACAGATGTGGAAATGCAAACAAAATGGAACAAGAAGAAAAAGCAGAAGTAACCAAACTAGCATGTCTACATTTTCCACGCTACAACTACATCAAACAAACCCCAAATGAAAAACCAAAACAGATACAAAATGCAAATAAAGCAAACCATCATACCTGATAGTATAATTTCAACCTACCCAACAAGATGATAAAAAACCCTTCAAAGACAGCTTCTCATGCACTATGTTCCATTTGCTGTAAACTGCAAATGAACAAGCCAAAAGACAAAATAAAAAAATATAAAACAGAATCAAACAAAGCAAAAGAACCATTAAAAAACAGCCAAACTACAATCCACTGTCATTTCCTACAACAACAGCCATCCAACAAGATAAGGAAAAACCATTCAAAGTCAGCTTTTTTCGCCTAAAAGATTTATATATATATATATATATATATATATATATATATATATATATATATATATATATATAATAGAAAAAAACGGACGAAACAAGAGAACCATTAAAAAACAGTCAAACTACAATCCATTGCCATTTCTTGCCACAGCAGCCATCCAGCAAGATGAGAAAAAACTCTTCAAATAAATTTATTTTCGTATTTTCACCTGCTAAAAATCATGATCGAACAAAAAAAAAACATCTTTCCTCACATTTGTCATCTGTGTTCATACCTGACAATATCAAATAACAGATTACATAACTCAAGCAAGGTGCCAACTCCTAATTACCAGGTGCCCCTAAAATAAAAAACCAAAATCCACATTGTCATTTATCAATACTTCACACAAAAGGTTAGATGATATCATGTTACGGAATGTGTAGGGAAATACACGGTCATCAGAGCCCATGCAACAATTCATACCTTCGATTCCGGGATGAAGTCCGAAAGTTCGAGGAGGATACCTCTTCCAATCCAACCCACGCACTATTCCTTCAAGATGTGCAATATCTAAAAGAACCCACATGCATTTACGAATACTCCTGAAGAGAAGAGTATTAGATGAGAATAACTGGAGTAAGAAAGATGTGAGATTAGGATACCCAAAACCAACCTTTCAATAGAATGGGTGCCTATTTACAGAGATCGATTCCACCCTCTTCTACCACGACGGTTCGAGCTCTGGGGGATAAATAATGCAACATTTCCTTCCACTTCCGTCCCAAATCCTACCATTACAATCGATTGGATGTGAGAATGCATTGTTGATCTCCAGTCCGTACAGTAGTGCTGAGAAGAAGAAATAAAATTTCAAATAAGAGAATGGGTGACGTTTTTGGGAAGAGAAGGTGTTGGGCTCGAGGCTAGAATTAGAGTAGAAGGAGTATCTCAGTGGGAAATCTCTATCCCACCGACTCCATCCCACGTGCTACATGGTTGCAAATACACCGAAAGTATACAGCCATCCAAACACACCCTTTTCCGTCACATCAGGGATTAGAGAATACAAACCACTGTAAAACTCCTTAAGCCAGATACCCAAACTAGCCCTTATTTTTCCAACTTATTTTAGCACATGGTTCCAAAACTAAAGTAGATTCAAATTTCAGGTGGACCACACCACATGAGATACTAGTTATTGACCATTAAAAATTATTTCTGGCTCACGAAAGTTTTTTTTAATCAAGTTGATATTTGTTACTACCTATTTGGAGCGTGGATTTGGAACCCCCTGGATTCGGAACCCTGAGGATTAGAAACCCCTTAGATTTGCAATCCTCCTAGTGTGTTTGGCACCCTGGAGTGTGAATCAACTTTAATAAAAAAGTACCTATCCATGGTATATTTACAAGGGTTTGAATTTAATTACTAAATCAACTTTAATATCTCTAATTAGTGAGACATGTAATTTTTGACACAATGGTTGTGATAAGCCCCTTGAAATATATGCTTTGCTCGAAAATGATGAAATTCCAAGTCTTGGATGGGCCACAAGCACAAGATCATGTCTAAGTGACTAACCAATGATTTTTAATCATTGATTTGCATGGACAATGTTTGGACGGTGCTGGACAATGTTTGGATCGTACTGATTTACATGGACAATGCTTGGATGGCGTTGATCATCATTAGTGGGCCATGTGCCCAATAAAGTGAGTGTATAGTGACACACATGTTACACTTGCAACTATTGAAATGATTTTGGGTGTAATCCAAGCTCTCACCTTGGATTACAAACCCCCTCGAAGAGGGGATTGGAAACCCCCTGAATTTGAAACCCCTGATTACTTTATGTTGCCAAACAACCAGGGGATTTGAAACACCCTCAAACCCTCTCCAATCCCCTCCAATCCATGGTGCCGAACGACCCCTTATATTGTCCTTTCATCTAAATTTGTATGACCTAATCCATAGGTTGTGTAATGACCCGGAAAATTTTGTGCCAAGACCCGAGTACTACCTCTATTTTTCTTAGAAGCTTATTGTGGGGTAATTAGCGCTAAACTCAATTGCTTGTGAAATTTACATCAATCACTTTAGATTTGATTTGGATGACTCAAAACCTGTAGAATCATTAGTGCTATGTTACTCTAAAATCTGGGATTCATCGCTAAATCCAGTTGCTCTTGAGAATTTTTGAAAGTTCGGGATCGGACCTGGACCGCGCGTCGAAAGTCCGATAGCGATGATCTTAGACAGTTATGGTCACCATGCTGGACTTGGCCATCACCTCAAAAATCAAGTCCAGATGATGTCCTGGGTCGATTTGATTAAGTCCGGAGTGAAGAGTGTGAGAACGGTGAGAAATTAAATGTGATTTTATGAAATCTGAGTCGTGTCGCTTGCGCGACGATTTTAAGCAATCTGAACTTTGGATTCTGACCCAATTTCACCCTCTGATCAGGGAAGATGGCCCAGGCATGTCCTTGTGCTTATGAACCTGATCGAGTTTCGGTGACCGTTGAATTGAGTGTGGTCCGCCACGGCTGATCTGTAGATCCAATCGGTACGAAAACTCAGTCTGACCTAGATCTATGGTCAATGAGCTTAAGTCCAACCGCACATGGAAAAAGTCCCACCGGAAGTGTTCCGTTGGATCGAGAGAGGCATGTTTCGGTTATAACCTAAGTATACCTTGGCCCTGGGGCTATTTTCATCAATGTTAGGCCTATATATACACCTTAAAACCTTAACGCTCTTTTCCATACGAATTTCCTAACCCTAGCTAAGAAAGAGAGAGGAAAAGAGAGAGAAAGTGAGAGAGAAGTTGGTGAATCATCTTAGATTCTTTCCTGTTACTCTACATCCTTAAACCATCACCTTTGAATTATTATTTCGGCGATTCTAAGTTCATACTTGGGTAAGTTAACCTAACCCTAATCTGTTTTAGAGCTTAGAAGAGTCTATGTGTTGTTGTAGCTCATTCCTATTCTTGCTTTAAGTTATCTTGTCGCCGTTGACGAAGACTTATCGTCTGAATCAGTTCGATGTGTTATTTCTGGTTTAAGGTGCGGACTTTAATCGTATATGTTATGGTTTTCAAGGCTTTCAATTCCAGCGAATGGTTTATTCTTATTGTGGATGAGATTTCACATGCTAAATGCTATATTTATTTTACATTCCTGATATGCATGTGTTATATTGAGATTTGTGTATTCTATGTATGTGTAGGAAGTACCGTATACGTATAAAACATGAACATGTGATTGCCATGATTAACTGTCATGTACTTATGCTAGTCGTATGTGTGACAACTCCTTGACAAAGGAATTGTTCAAATGTGTGTATTACAACATACGTCATGTATGTTGAACTATGTAGTCTAAGCGTTTATAGAAATGTCTGAATGATCTAAAGTGTAATATAGTATCCTATTTGTGGGCGTTGAGAAGCGATTCTCAACTCTCTTCTTGGTGTGTATGATTTCCTACGTGTATGTCACATTCTTTGTTGTTTAACTTCAAGTATTACCTATGTTTAAATCCATGTTAAGTTGATATTCTTCAAATGCTCACATACTACATGATTTGAATCATTGTTCCATTACTATTCTACATTCTATATGAATATCTGTTGTAGTGGAATGTGTTTGAGACTATGAAATAGTCCAGGAGATCGGTAATCGGCCTTGAGTTCGTGGCTGAGGTTGCTTTCGCCACAAAGGATGCGATTTGACGAACCCGAGTCGATTAGAGTTGTCGGCAGTGGTTTGGCCACACGGAGTGTTTGCGCACTCTATGTCATTTAACCCAACGTGCGCTCGTGCTAATCGAGTTCGTCAAGTAACCCGATTGTCTGATGTATGTTCACCATGTATGGACGCTATTGTATGAATCTAGGGTACCAAACTTACCAGTGCAAATCTTATTAACCATAGTACCTTGATCCGCTAAGACTCATGAGCCGGACATGGTGGTATGGGACACCGTGGTCGAGCTGTCGGCCTACGCTGGGGTGACGAGCCTCCCCGTAGTGACCAGTGAGCAACCAGACTCGTGAGCCGATTATGGTAGTATGGGATACTATATTCATGTTGTCGGCCTACATTGATTGGTGACGAGCCCTTTGTAGTGGCCTCGAGCATACCTGGATACCGCATTGAGGTGACGAGCCTTATTGTAGTAACGAAGGTATGATAGGCGTGCATTGATTGGTGACGAGCCCTTTGCAATAACCTAAAACCATATGATCGTATGAGATTGTCTAGGACTGACAACCCTAGAATGGATCACTGTTTGAAAATTGATATGAGGAAGGTACCTTAGCTTCCCAATCCTTCTGTATGAAAAGGACTAATAACAACTTGGAAATCATGTTCATGCACTGCATTGCATGTGCCTGGAAGAGGTGGAGCACTTGAGGTGATGTTATGCGTAACGTAAGATGAAGATGCTGAGGGTGTAAAGCGAGGGCACGCATCATTCTACATACATCCTTGCACTAACAAGAGTAATTAGGACATGTTTGATTGTTCTGCTTTATCATTACTGCTTGATTGAATTGATAACATGTTAACCTTTGCCATATTGTTCTACTGAGTTGATCACTCACTCCCACGTTCTGGGGCAGTGTTAAACACCCACTAGACTCTATCTTAGATGCAGATTTTGATGCGACCCCTGAGGCAGAGCAGGAGTTCGAGGATGATGAGGCTGCATTTTCTTTCATGCAGTTTTCAGGCGGGTTCTAGTGAGCCATGTCCTGATGCGTGGGAATTCTGAGATTTCTTTTTGGGAATAGATGATGTCATCTGATACTTGTAATTTTGATAGTAACACTTGTAAGTATGACCTGGTATGTATATGTATTTCAGGGATTTGCACATGTACACATATATTTCTTTAAGTCTTCCGCTTGCGTTCTTCACTTATCCCTGAATTATGTTTGCAGTTTGGCTTAATCTATTCCATGTTTTATGCACTCATACAGACAACATACATCCATCATTCAATATGTTGCATAAGTGATGTTTTGAAACTCGGGAGCTGAGTTATGCTCGACCCCTGAATTTCAGGGCGTTACAGGTTGGATGTTCATAAACATTATGTTGGAGGTCATGAGCTTTTTAATGGTGAGCATTCAATGGTCATTATTTTCGTAATATCATTTACCTGAAATTTGTATCTATTTTGTTATATCTATATATATATATATATATATATATATATATATATATATATATATATATATATATATATATATATATATATATATATATATATATATATAATATCCTAAAATAAGCTAGAAAAACACGTGGACAATATGGATATATCATGAATACATTGAGGTAAGCCCTATGATCAATGTCTCACCCGAATTGGTTATAAAGTTGTAGCCAAGTTGTACTCTAAGGCAACATTTACCAACAACAAAAGACAAATATTGATGACATCCACACATGTCATTATATTAATAAAATAAGTGTTAATGCCATCACTATCATCGAAGGTGCCCTTTGATAAAACTTGTTTTCATAACTTGTCACTTACTTTAAACATTCGTAAGATTTTCATGGCTTGGAAAATTTAAATTATTAAATTCTTAAATTAAGACTCAATGAAAATATAAGTTTCTTTTCAGCTCCTTTCCCTAAATGATTGATGAATGCTCAATGTAAAAAGTGGTGGTGCATTAAATTTTTTTTTCAATTTTGACTAAAATATCTCTAAAATTATTTCAATGGTATTGTGAACGTTGCCATTCTCACCCTTCGCGTAGGCCTTCACATATGTTTATCAATTACATAGATGGGGTACGGAATTAACTCAGATATAAAAATGCATTTGATTTTTAAAGTTGTCATTAGGTAACTGAAGTTTTGAATTTACGACCGGTTAGAAACCATAAAATTGCTTAAAGGTTGAGGAATTATAAAACTACCCAACTCAAGTACTTACATGGCTAGTCTACAACTATGGATTCTAAATATGGGCCTCAGTTATGGAAAATGAAGGGGTTAGGCACCCTTATTTTGCATGCATGATGTGCGGTCTTTACTTTACATGATTTTATATTTTTTTGGGGATTTAGAATAATTTCGTCATTATTTCATCTAGCCATGCTTCGTATAATTCAAAACTACAGGCATGCAAAAATAAAAAATAAATAATACCTAGCCTTACTATGTAGGATTTAAGACCCCAGGTAGGTAAAATAAAATTAAAAAAATGATGGATAAAAAAGAAAGTTACAGAATAAAGATAAAGAAAGTATGTGTGTGTGTGTGTGTACATGTGTGCTTTTGATATGTCTATGATGTGTGGACTAAAATGCAAATTAATTTGAGACATGAGAAAGAAAATGGGAGACATAGCGCCCTTTTTTGCAAAAGCGATGGTCGGACAACCCCGATCTCAACCCTACTCTTAGACTTTGGCTAGCTTCTTTCATGTGTTGTTTTCTCTGGCGTCAGTTTTCTGAGTTAGGCAAGGCCTCAACGTCAGTCGAGAATCCCTGAAGTCTTCAGAGAAGGACCCACCCGTTGTTACTTTCTCTATCCTTCGCTCTCTTTATCTCTTTCTTATTCCCTTGAATGTCAGCAATTTGAGCTGCATTTATGGATGAAAACCATCAGGTTGTGGTTGGCCGACAGTAGACACTTGGTAAAAAAATTTTATGTACGATTTGTCAGAGAGCATCTAACTCTCAGGTTGGTGAAAAATGGATGATAAGTGTTTGTCGACTAGCGATTGACCAACAGTCCATGTGGCACTTTAAAATGGATCCCTTAACTACTATAGGAGCGAAAAACAATAGCATGAATGATGACATCATCGTAGGCTTGCCACTATCCTGTAGTTTTATTTTATCGATTTGGTCCGTTAGTTGCATCCAAAAGGTGCTGGGAACCCTTAATGTGTGGCCTGTTGAATTCATGACGTTTTTCGAGTCAAATAAAGATAATTTTAGGGTATTAACCTAGGTTTCCAAAGCATTTGAAGAGTAGTTTAATTTCATTTTAGGTGAAGTGTTTACAAGTATAAATTCAACACTATTGAATTTGTAGTACTTAATTTTTAACGTTTATCAAAGGGTACTTAAGCCTTATCTATTCGTTATTCAATTAAACACAAGGCCACACGTGTTAATAAAGGCATGTATTCAGTCAAACGTGTGTAATTAAGATAGTGTGGGCTTGCTGGAGCCATACTTGACTTGAATTCAATCGAATACTTGCAACCCTAGGTGCCAAATCTGTCCATAGGATTAGACTTGTGAGAGTTGACCTGACTATCCAACCACCAATGTCGTAATGATTATACAATTTATAAGGGGGGGTGAATATTTCTGAATGAGAACCTTTTGCCGTGTAATAAGGATTTTTCATGCAACTGTGATCATAAGCATTGTATTTCTCAATAACACATAAATGGATAGAAAATATTAAAAGCTAAAGACTAAAATACTAATTTTATTGATTTATATTTGAAGCTCAATACAATCAGCGTGAATACTAAAATAAGTAGAGAAATAAATAGATAAATAGTTGTGATCGCTTGTATGGACCAATATTCGAGGATGATGGTTAACAGGATGTGACCAGGGTGTGATCTTTCAAGTAAGGACTCGGTCGATCGGGGATCCAATGATAGTAGGTAGTCGATATTTATACCACTCCTATGAGTATTGCAGCGATGGTACCGGAAAATAACGTTTTTAAGCAATCTTAAACCCTAGACGTTCTACAACATGGATGGATAGAAGTGAAAGAACTAAAACTAATATAAGCAATGTTGCATTTTATAGAGAGATTGTGTTTGGTGTGGGCCTTGAGCTCTTCATCGCATGCTCCTTATATAGTTTGGGAGGTGGCAACCCTTATCGACTTTCCTAGCCGGTTCAAGATCATTAATGATTATGGGATCAAATCGTTTTCAAATTTCCTTCCCAGGCTGCAGAGATTCCTAAATGCTATGAGATCTGTCTTGTTAGACTCGGATTCTTTATCATGTCTTCTAATTTCTTTTCATTTTGAAAAGAATCAGCTTATCAAACCTTCGTAGCCGCCGCAAAAGCACTAATTGTCTCTATGAAGTATTTCTATTTTGAACAAGATTATGTGAGACCGCTTTTCCGAGTATGTTTATATTGCGATAGAATTACTCTCTCAGTGGGTCTTTATAGGCTTAATAAGCATGCTGGTTTGACCACATACATCACTCTCATGTGAGGGATGTGTGCCACGCATCGTTCATCACAATGTCTATCTACAGACATGCGTACGGGTTTGAGTCGTTCTAATTTTGGAGGCGACATGTCGCTGAAGTATACGGGTTGAACAATATCCTCAAGGCATGAGTAATATTTCGTCCATCATTTGCAAGTAACGGCGTCTCATTGGTCCGCATGGATGTGCTAAGACAAGTTTAAATATTATCCTAACTAGTTGGGTTGATTGCATGAATCCTTCTTCGCCATTCCACTATCTAGGGCATAGATTAGTTTTGAAAGCTTTTGCATAAGTTATTCGAGTTTAGAACTAGCAATGAAAGCATGAAACTTGCACAATGTAATAAACTGTTACACAAGTTAATTACAATGGTTGATTACCATTAATGAAAAATCAGCTTTGTGAAAATTGATAAATGCATAGAGGTGATAAATATCAAATTTCAAATTTTGAAGATTGGATGCTAGTAGCTGTAAACTTTGTGCAAGGTATACTATTGGTTAGAGAGGTTGATGACAAATGACTATAAGTGTAGACCATCCATTCTTTGGAGATGTATGTAATTAAAGAGAGGGACCACTTGATGGACTGACTAGATTAACGATTAGACCTCTATTTCATTTGTGATTGATTGGATGGTTACAATCACCTGATCAAAGTGATCTTGAGCAACATGGATAACCTAATGTGAGGTCCTGGTGGTTAATGGTTTGTATCAATGGTTGGATAGTTTTCATGTAATTAATCCAAATGGAAGGTGTGGACTAGAGCTGGTCAGAATCCAGATCGATCTGACTGATCTAAACCGAAGGCCAGGATCAGGTCGGATTGAGTTGGCCTAGTCAAATCTGACCGTTCATCGGGTCGAGTTCGGATCAACGTCAATCCGGACCAATCCGATCCGGATAGGGTCTATTAATATGTGTGTGTGTGTGTATAATTTTTACTCTTTTACTTTTCACCCTAAGTATATATATATTTTTAAATTTTTTATTCTTTTACTTTTTACCCTACCCACCCGCACTCGAACCGACGACGAACCCTAAATCTCCAAAATTCCTAAAATCCCTCCCTCAAATTCTCAAAATCCCTAAAAATCTCTAAAATTCCGAAAATCCCTCCCTCAAATACCCAACATCCCTAAAATCCCTCCATCTCTCTTTCTCTATCCGAACGAGCAACCATCTCGATCCGGCCACTCCACTCAGCATCCTGGCCCACTCATCAGTCATCATCACCGTTCATTCCTAAAATCCTTCCCTCTTTCATCCGTCTCTACCTGGATGAGTGCCGCACCTGACCATCTTGATCCGCCCACTCAGCAGCCTAGCCCACTCATCATCTCCATTCATCAGGTAGGTACACAGGTTTCATTTATATATATATAAATTTTATCCTATATTTTGGAGCGCTGTTTCAAAGAAAAAGAAAGAAAAAGAACCGATCCGAACTGTACCTAATTCGATCCGACTCGGTTTCCCTGACCGAGCTAGACTCGGATTGGATGAAGCCAGCAATGGTCTAGATCGGATTGAGTCAGATGACCCGGACTCGGTCCCGGATAGGATCGAGTTTGGATCAGGCCATGTAAATTTTGGATTGAGTCGAGTTGGACCCAATCTGATCCGACTCGACTTGATGCCTAGCTCTAGTGTGGACCATTTGATCCCCAAATGCTTAAGTAATTCAACTGAGATGATCTTTATAAAAGGTGTGGACCATATGTTAAGTGGCCTAGATCAATGGTTGGGTTTCTTTCTCTATAATAAATCTAGATCGTGCATTTGGTTTACTGTTGATTGGATGGTCAAAATAGTCCAATCCGAGTGAGATTTAAGCTATATGGGTAATCCAAGGTGAGCTCTACAAGATTGATGGATCATATTGATGATGGGAATTCAATATGGATCGTCCATTTTACTTAACATTAAGCAGATGGTTGAGATTGTCCAGTCAAGGTGACTTGAGAGAAATCGACAGTAAAGGTGCAAGTTACTTGATGGATGGCCAAGATCAGTCTTCTAACATTTCATTATATTGATTTGGATCGTTCAATTTTTATTTTTATTTTTTGGCATTGATTGGATGGTTAGAATTATCTCACCAGAATGATTCTCGAGAAGCATCAGTAATCCCACGTGGGACCCAAATGACTAATGGTGATAATATTGATTAATGGGCCTTTTTCATCTTAATCAATGTAGACCATTCATTTTGCACACCATCAATGGACAGTTAAGGTGATTAGTAAGCTGGCAATTGTAGGCGGGGCCCACCAGATGGATGACCCGATTTAACGATCCAACATTTAAAAAAAAATAAATCAAATTGGCCTATACATTTTATAAGACAATGATCGAATGGGCACACCTGTAAGATTTATGTAATATTCGAGTGGCATTGATAATTTGAGTGGGGCCCATATGATGCACGATCCAAATTAAAAGTTCAACCTTTTCGCAGCAATCAACATCATCGGCATGGACTACACATTACCTCCCACCTAATAAATGGTCCAAATACAAGTGGGCGCATGTGTCTTGAATGAAATCTTCAATCATTCCTTGAGCTCTGGCCTATGTTTGATTTTTCAAGTGATCTCATTTACTACATGAGTACTTCACCTCACTCGACTCATAACTCCTTTATGCATGACTAGCCCACTATCCAAGTGTATCCAAGCTACTCTGTAAAGAAAGAGCACTAAGGAATAAGGAAAGCATTTAAGAAGAGATGCTTGTATTATTTAAGGAACTCCATAACCTTTTAACTTTCGAAGGTGCCTCCCACATGTGGATTCTTCATCTTTCCGTGGACCTGAAAACATTCTAATCTCCATACACTGATGGTTTGGATATATATAGCCACTTGGCTTTCATCCAATAGAATCTTAAAGACCTTTTAGGGTTATTTTGTTTTACTGTTTACTACAGTAAATGATGATAAATGGGCAATAGTTACTTTTAATAGGTATTCGGAGATTGATGGAAATCACTGAGTAAATCACTGAGTAAATGTGCCTCAAATGAGATTGCAACACGTGTTGGGTAAGTAAAATCTATGGGTCCCACCATGATCTATCTGTCTGATCCATGCCGTTCATTAGTTTTACTAGCTTATTTTAGGGTAACAACTCCAAAATGACTTAAATTATAAGCTTAGGTGGACCACACCCCAAGAAATAAGGGAATAAAGACATTTACCATTAATTTTTTTATTTTTTATTTTTTTAAATTTTTTTTGTATAGAGCCTACAACGATGTGTATGTGTCATCCAACCTGTTCAAAAAGTTAGAAAGAGATGGATGAACCAAAAACTAAATACCAGCTTGATCCAAAACTTTTACAGCCCCAAGAAAGTTTTTAATGGCAGGTGTTTAATTCTTGTTTTAATTTATGTGTGGTCCGCATGTGCTTTGGATTTGCCTCATTTCTCAGCTCATGCCCTAAAACGAGCTAATAAAACAATTGGATGTCATGGATCAGACACATACATCATGGTGAGCCACACAGATTTTACATTTTGGTGGTAATAATTTAATGTAAGTCTATTTGTGAGAATTCACTAGAGATTTTTTAATTTTACACATGCACTCACGCCACAGTGGGATTTTGCGACAACGGGTACTCAAAATCCTGACCTCTTACCTAAACTCTTGTGAGTCTACTATCAAGGCATGAGTAAGGACCTATCTTTGCACTACTCTCCGTGGTTCTAGCCTCCTCAAAAAGGCTCTACATGTAGCATATAAGTCTTTTTATATACATAAAGAGTCAAAATTACCTATGTCCCTTGAATAGCCTCCAAGAAATGCTAGTTGAGAGATTATATAGACTTTAGATTCATTTAAGTCCCACTATTTCCAATCATAAATCATATAATCTTAGCTTCAATGATATGTATAATATACGATCGTGGCCATGTTTTAGTCATCTTAGCCATTGAATACGGGCCCCACTATAGATGGACCATGCTTCAAAAGTCTCACATGTAGAAAGTCCTAGCCATCTAATATCCAGCCTTATTTCACATGAACAAAAACCATTACTGTATTTCCTTTCTTTAGTAGTTTATGAAGGAAATTTTTGGACCGCGGTCATCCAACCAACAGTCTTGATCGCTGATCCATGTGGCTTGATTGGAAGGGATACCATGCATATCCTTTAGTCCAAGAACATGTAATTAATTTTTTTTATATAAGAATGCTACCAATGGTCTATCATACAATATCACATGGGTGGTCTGATGAGTAGGCCTTGATTGGACTAGGATATTTCAATATCACATGGGTCATTGAAACCATTTTGAGGACGTGCAAAACGGATATCGAGTTGGTAAGAAATGAAAAAAAATAAGCATTCCATGAGAGGTTTTATTATTATTATTATTATTTTCACTCTCTCTCTCTCTCTTTATTTTTTTGGAAAGGCATTTTACAAGAGGGGTTTAGATTTTAACTTGATAATCTAAATATTGGATTTTTAAATAAGAATTGTACATTCTTTTCAATTGTGTTTGGCAGCTTAGTTTTTTCTATGCCTGTGAAGCTCAGAAATTATGTTCGGCATCTTCGATTTTAGCTTTAAGGATTCTTACAAAAGGAGGAGGAAAGTGTAGTTATGACAATTGGAGTGGATTGAAAATTCAAAATTTTATGCTTCATATTTTCTCTTGGATGTTATAAAAGGCCCTTACGAGAATTTATAGTCTAAGTGGGATTTGAAGTCCAATATATATTTTTTAGAGGTGCCAAACATGATTTTGGATTGAAATCCTGCATTTCACTTCCTAATTACCCAAAAATCCTTAATGCAAAATGACTCTTAACGAATTCACGGGGTGACGTTTTTCATGAATTTTTGTAGGAATATGAGAAAGCTAACAATTTAATGGTTGCATTATTTCAATTTTGAGCCATTCAAATTTGGTTTATTGACCTTATGCAGGTGACAATCAATCTCTCCTTGTTTTGCACATTTATCTCAAAAATGAAAAAGGAATTCTACATCATAATTTCTGCAAAGGACATCACCGGCGATTGATTTCCATTATTACACTGCAAATACATATAAATGAGTAATAATTACTTCTAACTAGCGCTTGGAGGAGAAGGATATACTTCTATTAAATGCTCCTCGGAAAATATGCTTGCCTTCATGAAAGCAACCAGGCGTAGGTGGGTCTCACCATAACTTATGTGTTTGATACACGGCGTCCATTCCTTTTGTCACCTTATTTTAGGGCATGATGCAAAAAACGAGGCAAATTGTAAGCTCCAGTGGACCACACCATCTGAAAGAAGGGATAATGATGTCCATTGTCCAAAAACCTGAAACCTTTCTAGGCCCGTAGGATTGTGGGCTCGCCATCCAACCTGTTCATAAGGTCACATAAATATTAGCATGATCTAAAACATTTGTGGCTCCTAATAAGTTTTTAATGGTAGTCATTTAATTCCTCCTGTTATCTCTAGTGTGGTCTACTTGAGCCTCATGTCTGCCTCATTTTTGAGTCATATCTTAAAATGAGCAAGTAAATCGATGAACAACATGAATCACACACATACAAATTGGTGGGCCTAACAAATTTTAGATAAGTAGTAAAATCATTTCTTAGATATCAATGTCACGGGCTCGAACAGGACCATAAGAGCAGCTGTCAACTCATGGGATTGATGGTTGAAGTGAATTACAATAGTAAGTAGTAAATGCTTATTTACCCTATATTTTTAATGTAATTGAAAAAAAAGAAAGAAAACAAATAGCCCTAAAGTAGGGTATGCAGATACTGTTTTCATTTCAGATGCATTGTAGAAAACAAAAATGGCCTTATAAAAACAAATAATCACATTTTTCAAGTGATCTTCTAAGAGATGTTATTAAGGGTGCATCTATTTAGGATGTGACCCATGGATTTGTCCTTTTCGGAGAAAATTCAACATTTATCATCCACAAAGGGTCGAGGCCGAGATACCGCAAGGCGGGCTACATGGAGTAGCTGCAATAAACCATGTAGCCATGTCGGTTGAACATGAGCTGGTGTGGGAAGTACCATACAAACCCATGTTAGTTGTGTCTTTAGTGCAACCAATGCCTGTTATAGTCTACATAAGGAAATGAACAAAGACAAAGGCCTAACCCCACCAATTTCATGTGGCATGGTTTCAACTAGTGTGTAAATGGCCTTAGTTGGGTAGAGCTTTGACTGGCCGTTATGATGTATGAGTTTTATCTACACCGTCCATCCATTTCTCCATATCATTTTAGGGTATAAGCCCAAAAATGAGATTAACCCAATGTTCAAGTGGATCACATAGTTGGGATTAAACACCTACCATTGAAAACTTCTTGTGGGGCCATTGGATCAAGCTGATGTTTTTATTTTTTCCCTTCATCTAGGTTTATGTGACCTTATAAACAGGTTGGATGGCAAATAAACATCATGGTGGGGGCTGGGAAGGTTTCAATGGTGGGTGTCATAATTATTGCAACTTCTTGTGGTGTGGTCCACTTGAGCCTTAGATCTGCCTCATTTTTGGCCTTAAACGTTAAAATGATGTGGAAAAATGGATCGATGGTGAGGATAAAACCCATACATCACAGTGTAAACACAAATCCACTGCCCATGTTGAGCTCCCGATGGATAAGCATATGGGTCCATAGTGTCTAAGGCCGGGCTTATCCCATGGGCCATGATCCATGAGCCAAAGATCTGGACTCGGGCCCAACTTACTCAAGAAGTGATTTAGGTCGTTGGGACGACAATCGCAGTATTAACCTACCGATGTCGAGTTAATCCTTGTTCGGCGATCCGTAGACGGGGTCGGTTTTGGCCCTGATTTTCAACTAGCGGGACCGGGTCTTTTCAAAATACTGACTTTGATTGGCCCAGGCCTGACCCATTGCTTGACTAATTGGCAGATGGAAGCCCACTCCAGCCCATGGTTTTAAGACTCAGACGAAGCCTGACTGGCAACTTGTCCGAGTCGACTCGGACTCGGCCAGACTCGATCCGTATCAATACAACGAGTCATCTGAGCAGTTGTGCCAATTCACCCGACTCAGCCCAACTCCGGATGAGTCCATTAAGTGGCTGATGTTTAATCCATGATCCAGCCCATTAGCTTTTGGGCCTAAAATCCTCCGAGCCATATATCTCAAGCTGGCCCTAAGTGTCTGGATTTGGGCTGGGCCAAGCTACATTAAGCCCATTGATATGCTGCATTTGTGCATGTGCACCAAGTACTAAACTATCGCAAGGTCCATGACTTTTCACCGTTGGATTGTTAGCTACATGAGATATTATTATTATTATTATTAGCCGTCCACCATCAATGAGGTCCATTATATAAACGGCTTGGGCCTATTAAACGGACCTGATCCAACTGCTAAAGGTCCAAACAGGTCTTGTACAGGTCTGAGGAACACCGAGTTTGGTCAGGCCGTGACCATGGGCCTACCTTGATGTATGTATTGTATATCCATGCGATCCATCCGTTTTTTCAGATCATTTTAGGGCATGGGTGAAAAAAACTAAGCAGATCCAAATTTCAGGTGGACCACGCCATAGGAAACAGTGGTGAATGAATATTAAAAACTCTTGTGGGCCGTAGAAGTTTTCAATGAAGCTGATATTTATGTTTTCATTTCATCCAGGTCTGTGTTACCTTGTCAACAAGTTGGATGTTAAATAAATATTACGGTGGGCCCTAGGAAGATTTTAACGGTGGACGTTCAATCTCCACTCTTTCCTGTGGTATGGTCCCCTGATATTTGGATTTGCTTCATTTTTTTGGTCCAAGCCCTAAAATGAGATGGTAAAACGGATGGACAGCATGGATATACAACACATACATCAAGGTGGGCCCCACCGTCACGGCCTGATCGAAGTCAGTGTTACCGGGACTTGAAAAGAAATCACCAATGGTCAACATCCACGTGTGCCTACTTGATCCACAGATCAGCCTACCCTCCTTTGGTCCAGGGTCCATACGAGGCAGTGTGTGGCTGATGAACGGCCCAGATCTTCAATACGTGTGCATCGCACCTCTCAAAACGTGTAAAAATGGAGCTATTTGATACTCAGTAGTCAGTAGCACTTGGTACGCAGGCACTAAGAAATTGAACACGCATGCATTAACTCATGCTAGACCTGACATAATTGTGGAGCCCACTGTTAAGTCGCAGTGTAAAAAATCAGTTGGTTGACCAATCGAAGCCGTAGGTTCGTGGACACTCGCATTGTTGCAATAGGACCGTTGGATTCTTTTGCTTATTTTCCCCCCCTCATTTTTAACCATCCGATAAATGTCCACCAATTCGATCTTCAGATAATTAAAAAAATGTGTGAGTTTTGGTTCATGGTACATCTAGACTGGAGCCATAATTTAGACGGTTCAATTTTACTTGCTGGTATGCCACGTGTGCAAATTCCAAGTAATTTCTAAGTACTTGCATATCATCCATCACGCTCAGCCCGAGTATCAAAGCTTTTCTCAATCAAAGTAGGGGTGTCAAATGGGTCCAGTTAGGGCCGGGCTAGGCCGGGCCAAGCTCTCTCCAAGCCCGGCCCATATTGTTTACTGTGGGCCCAAATCATAATGAGCTGAAACAGTTCAGCCCAAGTCTAGCCCTAAATGTTTATGTTGGGCTTGAGCCCAAACCAAAGAAAGAGACAAACCTGCTGAACAACCACAAGCTTGTGTGGGTGATCTGGTTGGAGAGAGAACAGGGAGTGGAGGGATGAAGACTTGGGTTGTTGGAGCAGATGGATGGATGGATGGATGGATGGATAGAGATGAGATATGAGTGGGTGGATTAGTGAAGGAGAAAGAGAGAGATTATAAATATTTTATATTACAAAATTGTCCTTGAAACTTAATGGGCCGGGCTGGGCTTAGGACACACTCCATACATAGATCAACTAAAAATAGGCTTTAATTTTAAGCCCAAGGCCGGCGGGAGGCTGGCCAAGCCTAAAAGCCCGATGGGCTAGCCCGGCCCATTAACAGCCCTAATTTAACATTATGGACGACTTATAAAAGTATATTTGAATCCTACTCCCCTTGATATAGTGTTATGATATTCCACTTTGTGATTCATGTAAAGCATTTGATGTATTAGATCCCATATTAGAATATTTTTATCTTTGGGATTGGAGGTCCATAAATCAATAATTATTATGATGAAAACAGATCAAGGATCAGATACCACATCCATGTATTTGATATGTATAATCATTCAATCCCCAAAGTTTATTTTTGGCATAATCCACCTTATGCTTTTAATATTTGGCGATGACTTAAATCGACTCATTCGATTCTATGTTGAGTTGTATCGAAGGAACTGAGACCCACATTTCCAGCTATGATAGATAGGTCATTGATCAGGAAATTCGTCCACTAACAAGTGATTAGTTGAATATGTATTTTTTTTTTCTTTATAATTGCATATCCATGAGCGATAAATAGGAAGGATAATTTGTCTTTATTGAAGAAAATATATAAGCATGACATTTTCATAATGCGACACAACATACCAATGATTTTGATGGTCGAATCATGGCCCCTCTTACTAGAATTAAATGTTAACAATAATTTATATTTTCATATGTTGAATCAAATTAAATGGAAATAGACTTAAGACTCATATCTCAATCAACCAGTAATGGTTTGTGCTTGAGCTTGCCAGAGAGATTAAGGTCTTTTGTGCTTTTACTCCTCATCCTTAAGTTTATGGAGGTTTTTTGATGTAGAGCGGGTCGTGGAGAGTTTCATGGCCAAGATGGATCAGAAAAGGCCTGGTCAACGACAGAAGTGATCCAGATCGTCGGACCTTAGATCGGGCGTATCTCACAATCCGGAATGAGTTATCAGGCGTAAAATATATGATTTTGGGGTAGAACGAGCTGCTTTAGCCAACCAACCCCGCTATGCCGGGTTGCACAAGTTGGATTTGCAAAATACCCCTGGATCGACAGTTGTTTCCCTGTTTTAATTTCGTTTTTATTATAAATAGTAAGTTTTAGTTTGATTATAACTCTTCATCCATCGGGCTTTAGGAGTTGCGTCCAACATGAAAAGAGCTTAGAATAATTAGGAGAACGGTTTGGTGAAGCTAAATAGGACACTTACTATTTTTGGCCGAAAACCTTGCGCACTAGTAGACATCACGACCGTCTATAAATAGTAAGTTTACTATTTATAGTAAGTCGCGGATTCTAGGAGTTTTAGTTGTAGTCTGATTTTGATTTCTTTCTCATTGCTTGGTACCTCTATTTAAAGGGTTGTGAACTCGTTTTTATTAATCAATTAATCAATTTCGAATTTATTAGAATTTATTTCTATTTCCTTCTTTCTTTCCTCGTGGATTCGAGAAGTCTCTGTGAGGAGTCCAGAGAAGCTCCGTGGATTCGGAGTAGTTATCTCATCACGTTCATCCCTACGTCATTTTTCTTATTAATGACTTTGGTGAGGAAAAAGGGATCGAGGCTTTCATTACATAAACAGATTGGTGATAGAGAAATCCTACACATCCTTGAACTCTTTGCTATCATTTGATACCTCTATACTACTCAAAACAAGGGAGGAAGCCATGCCATTTATAATTCAAAATTTTGAATCGATTCAGTACTTAGTAGGTGTACCATAATCTAATACACACCTTCCTTTTATGGCCCCACTTAGAGTCAATTAAAATTATCCAAACCATTCATTTCACTTCCCACATGGATAATGTAGTGTGTGGTTCATAATTCTTACATTCTCCGAGTTGAATCACTCATAAACATTAAATATATGTAGTGAATTATGTATATATCTAGTACATATTTTATGAGCTCAAAATTCTACTCGATATCTTTAATGGGTCGTGTATATCCAGTTGAACAAAATGTAAATGATTAAATAAACAATTGTCTGAAAGGCTTCCATCGAAAATATTTTGGGTACTCCATTATAAAACAAAATTGTCATTCCTAATCTAACAATAACCAAGTACTCTTGTTTCGTTGCTCCATTTTGTTTAAGAATATGGGGACAAGAAATGTGCCTTATAATCTTTTTATTGTCAAGCTAATTAATAAATTCATTCTCCCATGCCATTATTCTTAAAGTTCTACTTTTCTTGTTAAATAACTATTTAACCATTTTATGAAATTTGAGGGAGCATGGAAAAAAATATATTTTTTCCTTAAAGAAAATAAATTCAAGTAAAATGCATATAATCATCAATAAACACAACACAATATTATTATCTGTTTTTGATAAGATTGATGCAAGAACCAAAAAATCTAAATGAATTTTAAATAAAAGATCGATATAAATTTTATTTATAGTACTAAATAACAACTTACAACCTTTTCAAGTGGACAACTATTGTCTATTGAATGTGCTTTATTTTAATGATATATATATATAATTAAACTACTTTGTGTCGAACATGTTCTAAAGGTAAATGCCAAATGTCTTAAAAATTAAACTTATAAAAAAAAAAGATCCACCTTCGTATCAATCCAATAATACTGTTTTTATTCTATTTATTAGTATCTTATTCACGTTCCTTTCTATGATCACAAAGCCATTAGATAAGAACCCAAAACTATAAGAAAATTCTCTAGTATAATGATTGTCTAATAAGAAATAATACCATTTTTGTTCTATTTGTTAGTATCTTCTTCGTGTTCCTTCCTGTAATCACAAAGCCATTAGATAAGAACTCAAAACTATAAGAAAATTCTCTAATATGTTGAATGTCTAATAAGAAAATTTTCTTTAACTCGTGCACCAATAAAATATTACAAATTGTAAGACTTTTTTTTTTTTTCCAAAATTACTAGTAACATTACCAATATATGAAATTATTAACCCATTAGTAATCATGATTTTATTGGGTCCAAAATAAGTATGCAAATTATTGAGCTTGCTTGTATTATCAGTCATGTGAGAGAATGTCATTCCATTTGCGCACCACTCTTCATCCTATGGATAAGTATCTGCCCTAGAAGATAGGATAGGAGACTTTAACATGGTTGTGACAACGTTATTATATATAGATCCTAAGCCCTAAAAGATTCAAAAGGCCTTATTCTTATCTTTCATTAGCTTTCCTATTGTTGCAAGGTCATAATAAATGCCCTTGAACTTAAAAAAATAATTTAATGACATATTATCCTTCTTGCATGTCCAGCTGTTAGAATAATTGAAATTCTCATGCCATGGAATCTTTAGTATATGCATTTTTTAAGAAACTCCATACTACAACTACTAAACTAACCACAAGGGATAAAGATTCTTAAGGTGCTTACAAGTCACAATTTCACCTTGTAATCTTATTTCTTTCATGTTGTATAGGTTGGATTTGAATACACATCCTTATTGTTATAAGAGAGGATTGCTTTTCTTGACAATGGGGTATTCTTCATCTATGAAGCCAACATGTATTCAACCTCGAATAGAAACATTAGTTGGGTCTCCAGAAGAGGAAGTTTGAAGGCTTAAACTTGATGAATATGTAATCGGTCATTTTAATTGAGAGAGAATGAAAAAGATATTGAAAATCCAAAAAGAGTAGGTCATCTCTTACATTCAAAAGACACCTAAAGATTAACTTGAATCTTTCTCCAAAATAACTATTTTCATCTTCTGCACAACATCTTACATGCTACCATTAAGAAAATCAAAGTTTAATGAGAATGTCTAACTCACAAAACGTACGGCTTAAATGACTTTTCATTAGTGATATATTGTATATAATTGCAACTATATATGTTTGAATATATATATATATATAAACAATATAAAAGGAATAAATATACACGTAAAAGGAAAACTATCCTTCACGTTTAAAAAAAAAAAAAAAAAACTCTAAAAGGCTCCAATAAAGCAACCAAATCTTTGATGGCGTTTCCAATATTTTTTTGTATCATATTTTTTTAATATAAAATAACATTTCATGATAATCTTAGGGGGTGTTTGGCATCTTTACAAATCAGAGTTTATTGGCTTCTTAAAAAATAAACTTTTAAATTATTTGGTAAAAGTTTAATCAAAGTATTTATTAGTTTAGAAAGTAGAAAATATACTTCAATCTTGTAAGTTGGGGAGGAATTACTTTTTGAAACGGAGCTTATTTAACTTAGGCAGGTAGACATTTTGAATTACTTTTTGGAAAAATCTTTCCTTAAAATTTTTAAATAATTTCCATCTTATCATCTTCTCCTCTCTTTACAATTTCTTTGAGGTAGGCCTACATGATGAAGGACCCATATTAAAAGTGGGCCCCATATGATGAATGATCCACATCAAAAGTAGGCCCACATAATGCACAATCACATCAACTGTAAGTCCCACATGATGGATAACCTGCATCAAAGTGTAGCCCCATAGGATGACCGATCCATGTCAAGTAGGCCCTACTTGATGGATGGTCGAAATCAAAGGTGGGACCCACATGATGGATGGTGGACATTTAATGTGAGACCACATGATGGAAGGTTGACATTAAAGGTGGGCCCACATGATGAATAACCATATTGAAGGTTGGGCCCCACATGATGGACGGTTCACATCAAAGGTGGGTCCTATATGATGGACTATCCACATCTAGTGGGTCCCACATGATAGATGGTTCATAACAAAGCTGGGACCCACATGATAGATGGTGGACATTGAAGGTGGGCCCCTCATGATGAACAACTCACATTGAATGTGAGGCCCCACATCAAGGTGGGCCCATGTAATGAATGGTTCACATCAAAGGTGGGCCCGAGATGACCTGCATCAAAGTGTGGCCCAACATGACAGAACATGCACATTAAGTGGGTCCTATTTGACGAGTAGTCCACATCAAATGTGGGACCCACATGATGGATGGTGGTCATTGAAGGTAGGCCCACATGATGTTCAATTGACATCAAAGGCAGGCAGTAGTCGGACTGCCGCTCTGGAAACGGACAGATGTCTCCTCCGAGCAACAGCTGTCTCCCATCCCAAAGTCAACTTTCATATGGATTTACCCCCTCAGCCCACTTTATTTACCATTTTACCAACCTCCAAGAGCCAATGAGAGCATGCTACATGACATTCCTCTCTCTCTCTCTCTTCAACCAATCCCAAGCTGCCATGTCAGCTTTTACCCCTCTTAAGCCCAACAATTACCACATTGCCATCAGAAAATGCTATAAATAGCCCTCTCCTCTTTACATTAAAAACTCTTCTCATTTCAAGGGAGAGAGGGAGAGAGAGAATGAGAGAGTGAGGGTGAGAATGAGCTCCTAAGCCTCCAAGATCAGATTTTTCACCTACCCCTTAACCTTCTCCCAATCATCTTAACCCACAAGTCTAGCTCAAATTGATCATGGTGCAATCCATGTCTTAGCCTACTCAAGATCAAGCTAAAGATATATTCATTTTTTCATACAAGCATTCTTCATAACATCTCTTCCCTTCTCAACCCCACTGCTCCTCTAAATCTCTAGCGAACGTATGCTTTGTGACTTGCCGTACATCGGATCCTGTCACATCAGAAAATTCTAACGATCTAGTCCACTTTCCTTTACCTTTGGCATAAGCATCATCACATCCGTCTTCTAGGCACATCATCAGACGTATACTCTGTGGCTTGCCGAAATCTCAGATCTTGCCGCATTAGAAATCTACGTGTGCCTAGTCCTACTCCGACGACATCATTTATCCCTTGAGATTTTCTTACCACACAAATTAGAGACCGTACATTTATACAGGCAGAGAGGGTGCCTAACACCTTTCTTCTTTATAACCGAGGTCCCTTACTTGGAATCCCGGATCGTAGACCAGGAGTCAATCTAAGGTAGGAGAATCTTCAGATTTCTCCAACCTTACATATTCCGTGGGTTTTAGCCGACTGCGGAACAAAACCCCCCTCATGTGGTCCCTCTAAAATCGAAGAACTTCAAGAGCAATTGCGAGATATGTAAAGGAAGTTGCGAAAGCAGCAAGGGGTGGATCTCCCACCCATCAAGTTCAGGGATCTTTGTCTCTTTCCCAATGCAAAGTTACCTCAAGACTTTGAGGTACCAAAATTCAAGCAATATGATGGTATGGGGTGTCCTATGGACCACTTAAGAGCATTTCGTGGGGACTTAACATTGTGGTAGGTAATGATGGAGCGTTGATCCATTTGTTTAAAAAATTCTTGAAAGGCGATGCATTAGATTGGTATACGTCATTAGACTATCATCGAATTAAAACTTGGGAACAACTTTCCCAAGCTTTCATTAATCGTTTCGTGTACAATCTTAATGTAGTGCCCAAAAGGGCGAATCTTGCTGCCCTAAGGTAGAGGAATGATGAGTCATTATCAACTTACGTTGGACGGTAGCGGGCCATAGCCGCCAAAATGAAAACACCCATTGATGACGAGGAGAAAATCTACATGATCATCCACTTGGCAAACCCGAGTATCCTAGATACCTCGTCTCTTATCCATATGCCAACTTTACCCAACTCATCTGCACTGGGGAACAAGTCGAAGCTAGAATAAGGCCTGGGACAATCTCCCCCTAGTGGCTTCATCAGGCCTCCCCAGTACAACGGATAATGGAAAGAAGGTCTACTGGATACGAGAATGGTAACAAAAGTGTTCCTGACCTTCATCCAACAGAAGAAGACAATCTTATTGCCTCTACCCAAGGTGCTCAATTCACTCCTTAAGAGGGACAATGACAATAACAACAGAAAAGAGAGATTCCTCAGTACCCCAATCATGGTCAACAAACGGGGATGGCTTGGGAGCCTAGGCAGTTTACATCGATAGTCCAAACTTACAGCGAGATACTAGTCATGCTAGTCCAAAGGTAAATACTTACTCCGCTATTGCCTAGGTCCCCATCAAACCCTCTGCCACCAAACTATAATGAGAATGAGTATCATGCATACCACCAATCCCGATGCCACACAATGGACCGTTGTTTCACCCTGAAACATGCGGTCCAAGATCTGATTGATAACCAAAGGATTGTGGTTACCTCTCGTGTTGTTGCCACCACCAACTATATCCTCCAGAATTCCCTGCCACCGTATCGAGTATGCCCCAGCTCATTAGGAACCCCTACTAACAATATCATTCAGGGAGAATCAACTTGGCATCCAGTCCAATGCATTCGGCAATCAGGATTCCTGTGAATCCGATTTCAGGGTTTGGGGCGTGACAAGTCTCCATGCCCCCAAGTCTACAAGGGGCACACCTTGCCAGTCCAATCTCTTTGCTCTTAAATATGCAAGGGGCATCTCCATCCAGTCCAATCTTCATGTCCCCATGTCTACAAGAGTCACTCCCAATCAATCCAGTTCATACATCCTTTGTCTTACAAGGGGCACCACCTGCCTATCCGGCCCCTACTCACCCCTCATGATCCAAGAAAAAGCTCCTTCCCCGATCAATATACCACATGTCCTAGCAAAATCAGGGCCCAACTTCAATCATGTGGTAATTTTCCAAGAAGGACATTCTAATACTCAAAGTGATTTGCTTAGCTCTATTCTGTCACGCCCTAAATCCGGAATTCGGGTTCACAAAATTTTCGATTGCTGAATCCGGTGCCCATAGCCTCCGTAGTACCCTATTCTCGGCTCCCAGTGCCCATATGCCAGATTCTGATCCTGGGATCCTATAAGGAGGATTTTCGAACGTACATTTATCTCATAAGAAGCATAACCATATGTTTACCCAAATCACAAAGGCAACATCATCATCAGATATCCACTATTATCAAAACTTTAAAGTATAATGCATAAAAGGAAATACAATAACAATATCGGAAGCTCCAGAAGTCCACTGCATGCTCCAAGCTCAATGCTCCCGTGACCTAACGCCACCTGCACTCATCTATCGTGCATAAGCTTATAGAAAGCTTATAGGGTGGTGTAAGTGTGTGTGCAAGGTAAGTGTTAAGTATGTAATATCAGAGCAATGCAGAAACATGCTGGCAAGTCCATAAATATCATCAGCCTTATCCAGGCTATACGATGCAAAAACATAATAAGTCGATATCATATACTGAGAAAGTAATGTAAGTCAACTATACAATGCGGAGACATAATGAGCTAAATTTCAAATACCGAGGATGCAATACAATATGCAATTCTAATGAGCTACGAATACCATCAACCTCATCTAGGCTATATAAATGTAGAAACATAGCAACCTAAAATTCCATATACCTCAGATGTAATGTAATATGCGGTGTGAATGAAATGACCAAACTAGAGTGTGAAGTCGGGATGATGGTACCTAGTATCGTAGGCTACGGGGTCCATCGTAAGAGACTTCTATCCAAACTAGTCCCATACCTAAATTTGGATAATCAGACTCAATGTGGTAAACTCCTAATCTTAGGTTAGTCACGCGCCCCAACCGAAATCCTGGCCATTGCGAAGGTACACATAATAATTAGTTATGCACCACCAGCTCGAGTGGATAGTGAATGAATGAATTGTTAAAATGCTGAGAATGTAACTCTTGCTCAATAAGTTTACATATCAATACTGTACATCTCTGGGATCATCACCGGGGTCTAGTACACTCCAAGTTGGCAATCGCCCTGGTCGGCTGCGCAACCCAACGAGTGGAAAAGATCTCACTACCCGCCTGCCGGTAGTATACTAATGCCTACCCAGCTCGTTAATAGCAGATCCATTTGGGAGCTGGTCAAACTTAGCCTAGCTTACAGCCCCCTCACTCAGGCGGATAAGACCACACTCCCTCCCAACTGCTCACGACACAGTGGGAGACACGGCCTACTGGTATTCGGCACTCGGGCACTCATGTATCCACTTGGTTTAGATGTTGGGGCATCTCCTGGCCACAGAGGTTTAGAGACTTTCACTCACGGACATCCAAAGTGCCCAGATGCTTGAACCAAATATTTTCAGTGTTCCATCTAGCCATCCACGAGATGCCTGTGGAGGCTATGGCCCTGATGTCGCTAGGGTATATAGTAACTACTACACACAATGTAAAATGCATGAGTCATACAATCCAGTCATGCTTCAATCTTTCGCATACCGTGCGCTCATGTGAGACAATTTTCGCCTATCAGGGAGTCTCATAACAACCTCCCTAATGATATATGCAATGGTCAACCACATCTCATAATAAATATGCAGATGAAGCGTATGGGCATGTACATGATGCTATGTTGTTACATACTCATAATCAGTATCGACAATCGGCATCGATAATCGGCCTCGACAATCGGTCTCAGGAATCGGAATCAGCCTTGACAATCAGAATCGGCCTCGACAATCAGAATCAGCCTCGACAATCGGAATCGGCCTCGATAATCGAAGTTGGTAATCAGCCTAACAAAGGGCCTAAGGGAAGGTCACAATGTGGACTTTTGACTATCATCGTCCATCAATGTGGACATTTAACCAACATTGCTCCCAAGGAGTGACCCACATAGAGCTAATGTTGGTCACTCCTTTGCAGCATTTAAGCAGATGGCTGCCACTATGCAGCAACAACAGGACACATTCATCTAACAGCAGTAGCATGTACACGCATTAGTAGTGGAGGCTCTTCGGGACAGCAGGGTGGCATTCAAGGATAGAGATACCAGGAGTTCTGACGTGTTCGACCGATTTATGCGACTTCCTCCGCCGACTTTTGGAGGGGCGCCTGACCCAGTTCAGGCCGAACACTGGCTGGCGAGAATCGCAAAGATGATAGGCCCTTTAGATGCACTGACTCCCGAATGGTCACCTTAGTCGTATATCTGCTCGAGGGAGGTAGAAAACTGGTGGAGCAGTGTACAGAGAAGCGTGCCAACTGGGTATGCATGGACCTGGGCTGGCTTTAGGATGAAATTCCTAAAGAAATACTTTCCGCAATCCTGCTGAAGTGAAAAGATCGCGCAGTTCCTGGAGCTGGAGCAAGGGAACCTCACGGTCGCCCAGTACGAGGCTAAATTCGACGAATTGTCTCGGTACGTACCCAAGGCCCTCGAAGACGAGGAGTACAAGTTGGAGAAGTTCAAGAAAGGGCTGAAGCCTGGGATACAATTTCGGTTGTGCACCTGGGATTTTGTAGACTTCCCAGAACTGGTGGATAAGGCGATGTGGGTGGAGAAAGATTTCGAGCGCACCATTCACTCCCACCTTCCTGCACGAGACGCCCCAGTCAGACCAAGGTAGGCACCTCCTGCTCCGCCCATCCTTGCAGGGAGATCCAGACCGCTAATTGCCCAAGCGCACGTTTGCCTCCCAGTGGGGGTTACGGTTATTATGGTAGGGCAAACTAGGGCTGTACATCGAGTCGAGTCGAGTTGAGGTCGGCCAAGCTCGGCTTGACTCGTCCATGCTATACTGGAGTTTGAGCTTGAGCTGGAGCTCGCCCTCGAGCTCAACATTAAAGCTTGGCTTGTTTGTCAAAGCTTTCGATTCGAATTCGAGTTGAGCTAGTGGTTTGAGTCGAGTCGAGTTTACTTCAGTAGGGTCAAGGGAAAGGAAAAAAGAGAATGGGGATGGGTAGGGTTTTTTAGTAAAAACTTTTAAGTTTTAACTTCTTTTTCTTAACTTATATATATATATATATATATATTACATTTAATATTAATATAATATATATAATATATATTATTAAAATATATTACTCGAGCCGAGTCGAGCTCGAGCTCAAGCTTCAAGTCGAGTCAAGTTCGAGTCGAGTCGAGTTGAAATACACTATGGTCGAACTTGGCTTGAACTCAACTCGAGCTTTGGTAAACAAGCTTGACTCGCCTTGAGTTGGCCTTTCAAGCCGAGTCGATCTGAGCTGAATCGAGCCGAGTCGAGTGAGCTTTTCGAGCTAGCTTGACTTGTGTACAGCCCCAGGGCAAACCACATTAGCCGTAGCTATTTTCAGAGGATGCAGGACCAGGGCATTCCACTCCTGGAGAATCGACCGCAGCAGAACCAGGCGGCAGCTAGAGCAGCACCCAGGCCTCAACAGCCTAGACAGGGGCTGCCAGCTCAGCAGAGAGCTCCCCAGGCTAGAGTGTACGTCGTTGCCACTATGGAAGCTGAGTAGGACTCCTTGCAGACCATCCATGGTACTGCCCACATTAACGGTACCCCTATACTTACTCTTTTCGATTCTAGTGCAACTCTATCCTTTATTGATTCTGCTATTGCATCTAAACTAGCATTGAACACCGCCAAGATGCATGTTCCCTTAGTTGTAGCATCCCCTATGGGCAAGTTTGTGGAAACTGATAAGGTATGCAGGGCATGTCCCATCACGCTCGTAAATTTCGAGGTTACCGTGGATCTAATTGTCATGCCTGTCAGGCAGTTTAACGTCATCCTTGGGATGGACTGGCTCACGTTGGTGCGTGTGGTCATGGATTGTTGCGACAAAATAATAACTATATCCATCCCAGGGCAGTTCTCTTTCACCTTGAAGGGGAGGGGTAGATGTCGTGAGTTCGAGAGCTTGCAGGCTCTAGAGAAAGCTGAGTCAGTGGAAGTCACCATCAGACGGATACGGGCAGTCTGAGATTTCTCTGAAGTATTTTAAGAAATACCAAGGCTACCCCCTAGAAGGGTGATAGACTTCTGCATTGACCTCGAGCCAAGAACTACTCATATATCACTCCCTTCATTTCGCATGCCCCCTTACTAGATGGAGGAGTCGAGGAGTCAGATTAATGAGCTGCTAACTAAGGGCTTTATCCGTCCCAGGGAGTCGAGGAGTCAGATTAATGAGCTGCTAGCTAAGGGCTTTATCCGTCTCGACATTTCTCCCTGGGGAGCCCCGATCCTCTTTGTTAAGAAGAAGGACAGGTCGATGCGTCCCTGTATAGACTACAGGAGATTGAACGATGTGACGATCAAGAACAGATATCCCCTACCGCATATCGACGATCTATTTGATCAGTTGAAAGATGCCAAGTACTTCTCTAAAATATACATGCATTCGGGATATCACCAGTTGAGGATCAGGGATGAGGACATCCCGAAGACGGCCTTCAGGACTCGTTATGGGCACTGCGAGTTCCTGGTGATGTCCTTCGGTCTCACAAATGCTCCAGCAATTTTATGGACCTTATGAACTGAGTTTTCATGTCATACCTAGATTGATTCGTAATCGTGTTCATTGATGACATTTGGTCTACTCCAAAAGCCAAGAGGAGCATGAACAGTATCTCTGTACGTCCTAAGTACGCTAACGGATAACCAACTGTATGCTAAGTTGTCCAAATATGAGTTTTGGGAGAAGGAAGTGAAATTCTTGGGGCACGTAGTAAAGGCAGAGGGAATAACGGTCGATCCAGTTAAGGTGGAAGCAGTATCTAAGTGGGAGCAGCTCACTACAGTGACTGAAGTTCAGAGTTTTCAAGGTATGGCCGGGTACTACAGGCGCTTTATCAAAGAATTCTCTAGAAACCCGCGACCATTCACTCAACTGACAAAGAAGAACGCTTGATTCGCATGGGACAAGAATGCGGAAGTAGCATTTCAAGAATTGAAGATGAGATTAACTTCTGCGCCAGTCCTCACTCTCCCATAAGAAGGGGAGAAGTTCGTAGTATATAGCGATGCCTCGAAGTTGGGCCTCGGCTGCGTTCTGATACAAAATGACAAGGTGATTACTTATGCCTCTCGCTAATTGAAGAGGCACGAGGAAAACTACCCGACTCACAGCCAGGAATTGGTAGCCGTGGTTTTCGCCTTAAAGATACGGAGGCATTACTTATACGGAGAGGATTTTCAGCTATTCTGCGATCATAAGAGCCTGAAATACATATTCACGCAGAAAGATTTGAATATGCACTAGTGTCGGTGGATGGAGACACTTAAGGACTTCCACTTCGATATCTCATACCACCTCGGCAAGGTGAACTCCGTGGCCGATGCTCTGAGTCGGAAGAAGAAACATGAGCTGGTAACCACCCTAATGATCAAGGAGTGTGAGATGATGGAATTCACACAGGACTTCAATATCAAGCTCACCCTCGACGAACCTGATGCTTATGTGGCTCTATTGACTGCGGAGCCGACCCTGGTTCGTTATGTGATCTCCACTCAGGACCAGGACGAATGACTGGTTAAGATGAAAGAAAGGTGTAAGAGCAAGGAGATGCTGGACTAGAGGATTGGTAGCGACGGCGGTCTTCGGTATTAGGGACGAGTATGCGTTCCAAACGACCCCGAGTTAAGGAAGGAAGTAATGTTAGAAGCCCACCATTCCAAATTAGCTATCCATCCAGGAAGTACTAAGATGTACAACGATGTTAAAAGATAGTACTGGTGGAGCAATATGAAGAGGGACATCGCTGACTTTGTGGCGAAGTGCATGGTGTGCCAAAAGATCAAGACCAAACATCACAAGCCTGCTGGCCTCCTTCAGCTGCTACCTCTAGCCGAATGGAAATAGGACAACATTTCTATGGACTTCATATCTGGTCTTCCTCCTCTAACCAAATAGAAATAAGACAACATTTATATAGACTTCATATCTGGTCTTCTTAAGATGCAGAGGAAACACGATTCGATCTGGGTCATTGTCGACAGGCTGACAAAAGCCGTCAGATTCCTCCCGATCCGCATGACGGATTCCACCAATAATTTGTCAAAGTTATACATCTAGGAAGTCGGGCAATCCTACGGAGTTCCATGAGAAATCATATCGGATCGAGACTCTAGGTTTACTTCTACCTTTTGGAAGAGGTTGCAAGAAGAGATGGGCATGAAACTTAAGTTCAGTACGGCATTTCATCCTCAGACAGACGGATAAACTGACAGGGTGAATTAAATCCTAGAGGATATGCTGAGAGCATGCGTCCTAGACTTTCAGGGCAACTGGGACGACCACCTGGCCTTGACAGAGTTTGCATACAATAACAGTTTTCAGTCCAGCATAGGTATGGCACCGTACAAAGCTCTATATGGTCGCCCTTGCCGAGCCCCTCAGTGCTGGGCAGAAATCGGAGAGAGAAGCTTATTAGCTCCCGAGCTGGTTCAAGTTACTACTCAGGTCATTGACGTGGTCAGAAAATGTCTGTGTATCGCCCAGAGCAGATAAAAGAACTATGCAGATAATCGACGTCATGACCTGGAGTTTGTAGCTGGCGACCATGTATTCCTGGAGGTGTTACCTATGAAGGGTCTGATGAGGTTCGGATAGAAAAGGAAGCTAGCACCACAGTTCATTGGCCCTTTTGAGGTTCTGGATCGTGTGGGAACCATAGCATACTGCCCTGTGTTACCCATTGCATTGGCCGGTATTTACAACGTCTTCCACATGTCCATGCTAAAGAAGTATACATGAGAAGAGTCGCACATCGTTAGCTAGGAGCAGATCGAGCTGACAGATAATGCCTCTTATACTGAGGAAACTATCCGTATCTTAGACCACAAGGATCAAGTCTTACGAACAAGGACTATACCTTTAGTCAAGGTTCTTTGGTCACACCACGGGGAAGAAAAAGCAACTTGGGAGCGAGAAGTAGAAGTTAGGGAAAAGTACCCTCACCTGTTCAGTGGCACATCGCAGGTAATTTCAAGGACGAAATTTCTTTTTAGGGGATAGACTGTTAGGGGGTAGACTGTAACACCCCGTACGTTTGGTACACAGGTGTTACCTTTTTAAACCCACATCAACCTAAATCAGATTGGATTAATTAATTGGCTTGAAAACAATTTATGCAGGACGAAACTTCCCATCACCACTAAGGGTAACCCATCAGAGGCCCCAGAAGCTGAAATGCACCTCATGACAGTTTAGAAGGTAATCTTACCTAGACACCTCAAATTAGAATAGTTCCAACCCAACTAACTATAGAAATAGGCGGTGAATCAATCTTCGAGGGCTAGTAAATAGCCAACCAAGGGCCCATTTCACTCTAAGACCACAATAAACCGTTGAAATTTAATACCGAACCTATCCAACCATCGGATCAGCAGTCATGGGGCTAAATGGAGCCCAGGACGTGTGGTACGGCCCACCTGGGCCTCGAGTCCACCCAAAAAGGGGCCAATACCCCCCGTGACTACTTACAAGGTGTTTGAATGGATCAAATTTATCGTGACTATCCCAATGGAACTCATACGGTGTGCATGTGTATCCCATGCACTTGTGCGCGAAGTGCACTGGCACTGCTGGCCTGGTTAAACAAGCTTTGACCGAGCTCTTTGCAAATAAGAGGAAAACGCATATTCTACCGCCAAAACAGAGTTCGAAAACTCTCAATTTTTGAGCTCTTAGGTGGCCCACCATGGCCACTTTCCGAGCCATCTGAGCCGTTCACTTTCTCCGTGGGGCCCAACTTAACAAAACCATATAGGCTTTTGAGCTTCCATAAACGGACGAGAGAGATGGGTTAAAATCGTTCAACGCATTACATGTGGAAGGCATCCGAGAGTGGGGGGCTGTAATGAAATCTATTGGACGGCTCACGATCGGTCCGATCATGCAATCCCATCTGTCCATTTTTCAGTTGGAGGCATGCTCTCCCTTTTGCCAAAAACGGCCAGCAAGGCCTGTGGAAGGAGAAATAGAGAGGAGACCTTCCTCTCTAGGAAAGCCTGTGCTGGTGCAATCTCGGCCGTCCATAATGTGAGCATTCTCAGCCATTCCTGCTCTCTCTCTCTCCCTCTATATAAAGGACCTTGTAGACTTGGGGATTCGTGCCCAGGAGAGGAGAAAGAGAGTAGAAAGAGAGTGGGAGAGGGAAGGTGTCGTCGGCCCTGTTGCAGACCGAGTCGGTTGAGGGGAAGAAAGTGGGGACTGCATCCTCTTTCAGGGCCTGAACTCGCCATGTAACGATTATACTTAGTGAGGAGCATGATCGGCAATGCAAGGCCCATTCCAGTCCTTGCCATGGTTGCGTACGAGCCGAGCATCCACTATAGATGGAGGGAGATAGCAAGAGACCTCTGCTCAAGCTTTATTCAGAGCTAAAGACTGCTCTCAAATAGAGCCTTGCTGGGGTGCTAAATCCAGACCAGCGATAACAGTATTCCAGACCGAAACTATGCCAAACAATGGCTAGACTTCGAGCCGAAATCTGGTAAAAATGGAAACCCTATTGTGAGCTTGAACTAAGCCAAACAATGGCCATAGTTCGGACTGAATCCAGGCCCATAGACAGCTGCAAACCCGGCCCCAAACCAGCCTTCACGATGGCTACAGGTTGGGCCGAGAGACGGGACGAGTTGAGGCTCCGGTTTGGACCGAAAACTAGGCCAAAAAACGACTCAGTCTCAGTCCAGGACTAAGCCAAGCAATGGCTGTGTGATGGACTGACAAATCAATTAGGAAAGGGTCTCCGTTTTGGACCAAAGCTGAGTCGATTAGTGGCCCTGTTCCGGGCTAAAATCTGACCCAACTACAGCACCTGTTTTCGGCCAGGACCCGGCCAAACAATGGCCGTGCGTCATGCCGAAACAGAGTAGAATTGAGGCTCTGTTTTGAGCTGAGAACTGGCCAAGAAATGGCCGTGTTTCAAGGCTTGTTGCAGGCCTAACGGAAGCTTGGTTCTGGGTCGAACGCAAGCCATTATCAGGCTCCCATCTGGACCTTAAATTGGCCTGAATTTGTGGTGGAATCATGCATCACCTGGGCCATGTTGGCTGCTGGTAGCAGTCCAAAAACCATGCCTCAAACTGACTTGATGTAGGCCGTGAATGGGCTTTCCACCTAGATGGAAATAGCTCCTATCCAGGTGTCAACTTGGGCCCTGAATCAGACCAATAGCAGGGCTCTATCTTGCGCCGGAATCAGGTCAGCCAATGGCCAAGATCTGGGCCAAGGTTGATGCAGAAAGCGGGCTCCATGTGGGCCTTAGAGCAGTGCGAGAATCTGTCCAATGGTTGGATATTCTTTGGACAGGGGGTCGAGCGGACTGCATGAAGGCAGCTCTCAGTCAGACTAAAGACGGGCCCCGTTGGGCCATCCAATCACGCCAGGGTGGGCCCCATGATAACCTCTGTGGGCCACGCCATCTGATAGCTATGGGTCCCGCCTAAGATTTAAATCTCAGTGGGCCGCACCTAGTGGGAAGCCCAAATGGGCCGCACCATACTGCCAAACCGGGTGGACCTCACCATACATAACAGTGGGCTTCACATGAATCCCTGATAGGCCACACGATAGCATCGGTGGCCCTCACCACTCAAGGCCATGGGTTGCACCTGTGTTTACAACGCTGTGGATGGCATCACGATTAAAATGGAGGGGGGCCGCACCCTGTTGAAAACAGGTGGGCCACACCATATATAGTGATGGGCCGAACACGGACAGCTATGGGCCTTACCTTGGTTAAAAGAAATCTAGGTGGACAGCACTTACCTTGTGGGCTACATCCATGCCGCTGTAGACTGCCAAGTTAGGGCCAAAGGCAGGGCCCACTATGGCCCAGTTTTTGGGTCATTTATGGCTAAGCAGATGTGGGCCCTGTTCGGACCCAATTTAGGCTACAAACGGGCAGCCAAGTTGGGCCAAGGGCAGGCCCAATTCAGGCCTGGATTGATGGGCCAAGCCCGGCCCAAAGTTTTATGCAGGAAGGCCTTTACCCACTTGCTCTAATGGCCCACTTATTGAGTCAACTCTTGTTTGGAAATGACCTTAGGGCATCCCTCGTATGACATTGGACCATCAGCTAACCTTAGGAGGCGAAATCAGGAAGGGAGTTAATCCGACTTGTCTGGTGATGATTTTCCTCCCCTTGAGCTTTCCATCCCTAACTAGACTAGAAATAGTAGCTTTATTAATTTAATGGTTGGTTAGACTAATGGTAAATTGTGAGGAAATAGACTGTACTTACTTGATATGTTTTATTTAGAATAATGACTCCCCTGCTTATTTCTTGCCTAGATATTTGAATATGTGATTGAATCAGTTACTCATTATGTATGTTATGTGTTAGCTCAGTTAATATACAATTGTAATATATGATTTGTTCCTCATAAGACCCCTGTTGTTGTTATGTTGATATGACACACATGATTGGAATCACTCCACGGGAAGTTTTAAGCAAAGGAGAGTTTGTGCTTAGGGTGTAATTAAACTAGTTGTGAGATGAGTAGGCCCTTGACATGGAGGCTTGAGTTGTGGTACATGACTATGGGGTTTACCATCCATGTGTGGTTTTATCTAACTGACTTGGGATGAACTTCGTAACCTTTTAAAAGTCACAGTTTACTCGTCTTTGCACCATTCATGCTGTCATGCTTTAAATTGCCATATTTTAATGATTTCAACATTCATTCCCAGTCAGCATTGGTGGTAGCCCCTTTCATTGAATTGATTGACCATATGTCGGTGGGTACTACACATACCCTAAGGCGGTAGCCTCATGGGCTGGGGATGGTAGTCATGGGATATTATGCCCGAGCCGTCGGCCTATGCTAGGCCACGAGCTCCCCATAGTGACCGTGAGCTCAACTAAATTGGCTTAATGTAATTGCACTAATAATGAATTAGCTTATCATGCATACATGGCACATACTAGCATTTATTGCTATCGTACGCGATATACGTATTTTGTCCAACTGGATGAGATTTCCCAGGTCGATGATTGCATAGGTGACAAGCCCACTGTCCGCATGGATGAGCATCCCCGGAGCAATGATTGCATCCCATGCATCCATACACTTAACAAGACTACATCTACTGTGTTTTAGATTGTCTGTATGTTTTTATGTTATTCCTAGGGTGGCGGTGTGTAATCTTGAGGGGAGATCACACTGAGCCGGCCACTCATTCATCAATGTTCAACTGTACAGAGGACGCAGGTACAGGAGCCGATGAGTACGCGGCAGACTTAGAGGCCGTGACGGTTGAAGAGGAGCTCTATGACGAGGAGCCGTAGTAGGAGGCAAACGCCTATTTTGGGCTAAACTAGTAGATTAGCCCTTTATTTTTATTTCAATACATTTAGAATTCGAGAAACTTGAGGTTGTGTAATTGGCCCCCAGTTGAGTGGGCCAGAATATTGTTCCCATCTTTGGATCACATCTATTCTACGTTTTCATTTCCGGTATTCGCAATTTGATTCACTTGTTGGTTATCATTATCATTAGTTAACCCTAGATTTTTGGAACGTGAGTCGCGTACTTGAGTTCTGAAAACCGAGGCGTTATAGAGGTGATGGGAGAGAAGGATAGTGAGTGATCGATGGGTGTACTTGGTTGTAAGAGAGATAGTTAACTTTGGGGAGGGTAGTTGTACTTGGGGATGGGTGTGAGTGATGAGAGTGATGGGATGTGTACTTGACATGAGAGGACTGTGTCGGGTAAGGTGCAAGAATTGCCCTTGATTGACTAGACCACAGTCTGGATCCCACCTGAGCTGGAAGAATCCAAAGACTCACAATGCGTCGGGAATGAGCTGAGGAAAGTGACATACAACACCAACTCAAAGCCCAATCCTGAATTCATCATGATGTTTGGGCACAACGGTGTGGGCCTGCTTACTGATCTGTCTGGCCCTGCCTCCTGAGGGGAGGGAGTGCGGGGTGATAGTTGGTTTGCGATCCCCAAGGTGACACAATAAAAGAAAATAATGTTTGGCTCCTCAAGCCGAATCAGGCAATCCCTAGTTCACGTTACCGTCTTTCTCAGAAAAAAATAGAAAATTTCAAAAAGCTAAAAACATTAGATATTTTCGAAATGCCAAAAAATTCAGATACTTGTCAAAATCCAAAAAAAAAAAAAATCAAAAAATTCCCAAAAGCCAGAAACATTACATATTTCTGAAATTAAGATACTTGTCAAAAATCTAAAAATCGAAAATTTCTCAAAACACAAAAATAATAGAAAATCTTTTAAAAATCAGAAGCAGTAATGTGCCAGGTGTGTTTGTCAAAATACTTGAGTTTGAAATCAACTCATATGATTTCGATCTGGAGTTAGACTTCAAACTCATGGGTTTGAACGAAGCCCAGGATGTGGAAAATGATGATCTGACTCTCGAGCTAGAGGATTCCCTCCGAAAGTTCGAAGCAAAGGCCAATGTTGTCACGGATGATTTTGAAATTGGGAACTTGGGATCCCCTGAACTCCCTAGAAAAGTATGCATCAAGAGATCCTTACCTCTTGAACACAAGCAGACAATGACAAAATTCTTGAGGCCCGGGGTTATCTTACTTTGGGTTCTCCTATGGAGCCTTACTCAGATCAAATGAAGAACCAATCATACATCATCTGCTATGAAGCCTGAAGTCAAGCCCATCAAGCAAAGCTGTCAAGATCATGTCTGAAGTCCACGATGGAGTCCTACTGATGAACGATAGAGATAAGCTATTACAGCATGTCAGAAAGTGCTTCAAGTATCTAAAGCTTGTACAACGGATCCATGTGCATGCTTCGAGTCTTTATAACATGACAACACCCTAACCCCTTTTCATTATGGGGTGTGGACATCATCAAAATAATGAACCCAAAGGCATCCAATGGTCATGAACGCATTCTTGTGTTAGATAAGAGTGGGCGGCGACAACATCCTATCTTATCGGTACAAATGAAGAAAGAAGTCAAGGAAAATGATTGATGGTAAGCTCGATGCAACCAACTAAATCTCACAAACATAAAGCACACAACAATCGTTAGGACTAACGACAAATAAGTCTGAAAGAAAAGTTAGCAACATGGTAACAATGCACACCTTATCATTGCGCCTGCTAGATCTAGAGGGCAAGTCTAAGTCATCCTGGGATGATTCACTGATCATTTGCGAAGATTCTTTCGGGAGGTTCCCTTCATCTCACCATCATTAGGGGCAAAGATATTCTAGAGCCTATCAACACCGACAAAGTGAGTATCTATCATGGGTAATCCTATCTGACTATGTCAACAACCACAATCTTAAAGCTAAAGTCAAACAACAAGATGTTAGCATCTTAAGGTACATTCCATCATCATTCCTTCCCTCCAATAAGTATTACAAAAAAATAAATGGTAAAAAAAAGACAAAAAATGGACGAATAAAGCGCGCAGTTCAAAAAGAAAAAAAGAAAAAAAGAAAGAAAAGAATAGTCGAACTCAATGAGTAAGAACACAAGTCACCAACCCATTTTCTCTCAAGATTGTTTAACCTAATGTCAACAGCTTTTGCGGTCGTAATTGAAGACAAAGTCAGCTACCTCACCAGTCAGCCGACAATGAATGGAATCTAGCCTCCTACCTCTGTTACTTGAAAAGAAAAAGAAAAATAAAAAAAAAGTAGCATGCCTAAGCGAAACAGGCGAGGTGAAAATCCGAAAAGGAACCTCGAGTAAAAACAGTGGGCATGCAGTGGACTTGGTGAAAAAGAGAACAGCTGCCAAGGGGCAAGCAAGAACAAAGACGCGGGACGTGATAAAAATTCGAAAGGATGCCACGGGCAAAAACGACGGGAAAGCCGGTCGTGGTGAAGACCTGAAAAGGCGCTACGGGCAAAAATGGCTAAAAAAGGAAAAAACAAAACAAAAAGTGCAGGTACAAAAGAAGTTAAAGCAACGAGCAAAGTGAAGAAACACAAGGAAAAGATAAGTCCCAGATCAGAATTTTGTCAAACTCTACCTAAATCCAAGGGGGGTGATCCTAGTCTGCGCTACTCTTAGGGAACCGGGATTCCTAGTAAACAACTCAGAATACCGGATTCGATATGGGCTAAGTTCAATATTCTGATTCCACCATCCAGGCACAAGTTCAGACACAAGCACATACAGACATACATGGCACAAAAATTTTCATTTCATTTTCATTTTTCATGTACAATCTCATCCCTTTAAAAAAAAAATCCCCTGTGAATCCAATCTCGATCACAACCATTAGAGTGCGAAACGACGGATCGGATCTTTTTCAAAAAAATCACAAAAATACATCTTTGATACAGTTCCAATAAAAAGCAGATCAATCAAAAGTCCCACGAGACCACTAGTGGAAGCAACAGAATTATCTAGACTTTTTTTTTAAAAGCCACAATAAAAACCGAACGACGACGCCCTCCCACAAGATCGAGCGGATCCTTTCAAAAGACCTAAGAAAAATTTTCAAAAATTGCAATAAAATCCCCGGGGAGTGTAGCTCCTCATGTGGGATAGTTTTTAAAAATTTTCAAAAAACATGGTGCTTGGTATCCAAGATACTAGAGGACTTCTATACCTCTTAGTAGCATCCAGCGCAAACAACAAAATAAGATTCGACCACTTCCGAATTTTTCAGGAGTTGTTAAATCCATATGCGATACAAGCATGGTTGGCCTGGATCTCAATGTCAGGACGGCCGTGCAACGATGTCCAACTCTGGTCAGAGTAATCGTTTCAAAATAATGGAAAAGATCAATTGTAACCAACGTATCATAATCAACAGACTGCATGGTGAAAGACTACCCACACATACCTAGTCTAGGATATTCGAAAAGTTTGATCGAGTCTAAGTCAGCGTAGTAAGTAGCCCATAAGGCTGCATCAACGTACAGGGCAGCTAACCACTTTGACGATCAAACGAAACGAATACTCCTAGGGTGATTACATAGCAAAAGAAAACAACAAATCCAAACAATACGAAAAATCCTCGTAAAGCCACATCGACGCGCAGAGGCCCTACTTTTCAGACTCACCCTCCAATGCTATCGACAATCTGACGTGAAAGAGTTGTGATTGGTGACCCGTAATGCCGCATTGATGCGCAGGGACAATCACAACGTTTTCCTCAACCCTCATGACATATGCGAGTCATCTCTTTTCCAAACAATCAACTGACAATGATACAATGGAAGATAATAGATTCGAACCACTACCTTTTCTGACCAGAAGGGTAGGGTGTCCACTCACTTTGGCGCTCGGTTGCTCATAACCTTGGCCAAAGAGGGGCATCTGTAAACAACCCACCCAGGTTAGTATCTTGAGAAAGCTAAGACAATCTGGGAACATGATCATATCCTAATCCCAGTTCATATCCTAATCCGAACCAAACCCTAATCCGAATCAAACCCTAATCCTGGCCTAACCCTATCCCAAACCTCAGCCTAAACCCTAAACCCTAAACCCAGCCTAACCCTAGCCTAAACCCTAATCTAAACCGCAAAACATCATCAAAGCCGAAGCGTACATATAAATAAGTACAAGAACACACCCATTTGAGCCCAAAAGGCCGAAAGAAGACTTTCAGACGAGCCAGGGCACCAAACAAAGCCCGAACCAACCCAAGCCCAGGCGGTGGTCGAACTGTGTCTCCTCCGAGCAACAGTTGTCTCTCGTCCCAAAGTCAACTTTCATATGGATTTATCATCCCATCCTACCTTATTTACTATTTTACCAACCTCCAAGAGCCAATGAGAGCATGTCACATGGCATTCCTCTCTCTCTTCAACCAATCCTAAGCTGCCATGTCAGCTTTTACCCCTCTCAAGCCCAACAATTACCACATTTCCATCAGAAAAGGCTATAGCCCTTTCCTCTTCACATTAAAGGACAACAATTCCAAGAGAGAGAAAATCTTCTCATTTCAAGGGAGAGAGGTAGAGAGAGAAAAAGAGAGTGAGGGTGAGAAAGAACTCCTAAGCCTCCAAGATCAAAATTTTCAGCTACCCCTTAACCTTCTCCCAATCATCTCAACCCACAAGTCTAGCTCGGATTGATCATGGTGCAATCCATGTCTTAGCCTACTCAAGATCAAGCCAAAGATCTATTCATTTTTTCATACAAGCATTCATCATAACATCTCTGGATCTCTAGCGAACGTATGCTCTGTGACTTGCCGTATATCGGATCCTGTCACATTAGAAATTCCTAACGATCTAGTCTACTTTCCTTTACCTTTGGCATAAGCATCATCACATCCGCCTTCTAAGCACATCATCGGACGTATGCTCTGTGACTTGCCGAAATCTCAGATCTTGCCGCATCAGAAATCCACATGTGCCTAGTCCTACTCCGACCACATCATTCATCCCTTGAAATTTCCTTACCACACCAAGTAGAGACCGTACATTGGTACGGGCAGAGAGTGTGCCTAACCCCTTCCCTCTTTGTAACCGAGGTTCCTTACTCGGAATCCCGGATCGCAGACCAGGAATCAATTTAAGGTAGAAGAATCTTCAGATTTCTCCAACCTTATATATTCCGCGGGTTCTAGCCGACTGCGGGATTTTGAGATTAAGCGGCTAGTGGCGACTCCAAACCAACAATCAAGATTATATACCCCACAACATATAACACGCACGAAAAAGAACAAAAGAAAGATCGTCAAAGAGCGTGGGCGCTGATCTCCCAGCGTTCACATAGGTGGACTAATGGGCCACAAAAGTTTTAGATCACGCTGATGTTTGTTTTCAACCTTCATCCGGGCTTATGTGACCTTATCAATGGATTAGATAGAAAATAAACACTACGAAAACATTGCACCTTAAGAAGTTTTTTATGGTAGGGAGTTTAGTCACCACTTTTTCCTATGGTATGGTCCACCTGATAATTGGATCTCATTTTTAAGATAATGCACTAAAATGATACAGAAAATGTATGGACGACATGGACATAAAATAAAAACATCAAGGTAGGCCCCATGGTGAGGGTTACACCCTCTTGTGTGAGTTCGAGTCTCACTTAAATAGGGTTGTACATTAAGCCGAGTTGAGTCAAGGTGGGCCAATCTTGGCTCAACTTGTCTATGCTCTCCTCAAGCTCACCCTCGAGCTTACCATTGGAGCTTGGCTTTAAGACAAGCTCAAGGCGAGCTAGTGAATCGAGTCAAGGCAAGCTTACCTCGAGTCAAGTCAAGCCTGCTCCCACCTCAATTTATTATATTTGGGGTTTTTAATTATATAAAAAATAAAATATTATATTTAAATAAAGGTACCTTACTATTGAGAGAGAGAGAGAGCTCGGGCGAGTGACCGAGTGTAGGCCGTATGACTGCAGACACCGAAAAGGCCAAGCTATGTGTCCTAGAGGGGGTGAATAGGACAATGCCAAATAAAAACTTATAACAATAAATAATAAAGAAAATGATAGCCAAATTAAATAATAATGCAGAAAGAAAAACAACCTCAAAATTCAGATCTTGAGAGGTTGATACAAACGTTATTCTAAGGACAACCTTACACCAAAACAGAGTTTATGGTAGGACAACCTTATTTCTAGAAAGGTCTTTGTATCAAGTCTCAAATCGAAGAGGAATACAAAAACAAATATGAATTGAATTGAAATAACTTGTAATTAAAGATGTATTGTTCTAGGGACAGCCATACACCATAAAAATGGCAGGGCAACCTTGCTGAACAACTTTCAAATGAAATTGAAAATCAAGCTTATAAAGGAATAGCATAAAGAAAAATCTAAGATATTAAAAAATTATCACAAAGCTTTAAATAATTACAACATTCACCACCATACATACATCTCACAAAAAGAATAAACACAATTAAAAGAATAAATCAATCAACCACAACTCAAAGGATTTATAGTGGTTCGCCTGTGTGTTCACCAACCGTTATCCAACAGCCACACAAAAAGCTACTCCACTCCTAATATCCTCACACAAGGGATATTAGCGTTCACTAAAGATAGGTTTTCCCAGGTTCACCCAAAACCCTTACAATTGTGTCTTTGTATGTGGGCTTACATAATTAAAAAACCCCACTTCTGAGTTTTCCTGGCTTTCCTCAGATAACCAAAATAACAAGATTTTTCTGGCAAATCTTGAAAGAAACCAAAATAATAGAAAGGAATTTACAATATGTAAAATACCTGAATATCTTTTTCGTTGTAGCAGCCCGGTAGAACCAAATCAAAGTAGATGATTGAATGTCCAAGTTCAATGTCCAATACTCGATTACAATGGTTCTAGATCTAATTGATTTTAAATTAAACCAAACAGGGCTTGCCTTAATTGATTTTGATTCCAAAGAAAGGGAATAACAATTCCTCTTTTCAAATCGGATTGAATATACGAAACAAAATCAATTAAAATAAAGCTAAGGAAAGAAGATATTAAATAAGCACACTTAGCTTAGATGGAGCACAAAATTATCTCTCGGAAGTTCGACGAAGATTGGCTTGAATACTATAATTAAATCGATGATTTCTTCCGAGATTCGTGCTCTATTTATAGGTGAGAAGATCGAGTCTTCGATGTCTAGAGTGCTCTTCGACTAGTCGAAGCCATAACAAATATTTGAAAGATTAGGCGGGATAAGCGCAGACGTTCTACGATCGTCGTAGCCCTCCTACGATCGTCGTAGTCACCTACGATCGTCGTAGGTTTCCTTCGACCCGTCGTAGGTCCTGCAAAGTTCACCTGGACTTGAGTCGTAGATTCTACGATGGTCGAAGATGCGAAACACTGTCCTACGATCGGTCGAAGCATTCCGTGACTAGTCGAAGGCTAACAGATTTTATCCGGAATTTGTAACAAACTTACGACTGGTCGAGGAATTTCTTAGACTGGTCGAAGCAAGTCTAGGACTAGTCGAAGCAGACCTAAGACTGGTCGAAGAACAGACCAATCACATGTAAAATAACATTCGGTTTATGTATCCGAAATGACCTACTTCTAAGGTCATCCTATGGTCAAACAAACCTCAATCATGAAGTATGGACATTGAAACAAGAGACCATGAAGAATGAGCCTTGAAGTCTTGATGTAGATTAAACCTTGAAGTAGCTCAATCATGAAAGTGGCTTGAGTTTCAGCTTGAGTCTTGAGTTCAGCTTGAGTCTTGCCTTGTACTTTCTTTTTCTTTTCAGCTTGAGTCTTGTGAGCAGTTCTTGCATTCAAGAGTCTTGTCTTGTGATCAGTTCTTTCATTCAAGATCCTGAGTCTTGTACTTGAGAGCTTTGCTTGATGTGAGCTTAGTTTGTTCATGAAGTCATGAATGTTGATCCTTGAGAGAGCTTCACTTAAGCAGGTTATATAAAACATAACAGAGATTTTGTCACCACAAATTTGACAACTTACAAGGATATAAACTATAGCACTTACAATCTCCCCCTTTGTCAAATTAGTGACAAAACACATAACCAAACAAAAGTAAATCAACTGGTTAATACATGCAAATCAATATTCAACATTTAACATTCAACCAGTTTCAACATTCAACCAGCTCAGCTTCATTCAACAAGATCTATACTCCCCCTCACTCCCCCAGGGTAACATAACCACCGCTATTCCCCACACACCATCACAATAACAACAAACCATTCTCCCCCAATTTGTCACAATATGGCAAAGGAGAACTAAATAAAGCAAGTCATGAGAGGAAACATGAGGAAGTAAGAGAGTATAGCAAAAGAGTCAGAGAGATACTCAAGATAGCTCAAGATAGCATCACATATATTCAGCATTACATCAAGAACAAATATTCATCATAATACATAAATAGAATCCAACTCATACCCAATCAAATAAGTGCTAATTAAGAAAGTTATTACAGACCAAAAAGTCTCATAAAAACTAGTCAGAATTAGAACTTGAAGATGGAGCAGAAATATAAGGATAAAGTTGGTGAATGCCTTTGTTCAAGCGCCTAAGATATTTGCTCATATACTTGAATTGAAAATCATGAGCAATAGACATGTTTTCCAACTTACCATTTATATCCTCAACTCTACCTTCTAATGCACTCGACGTGCATCAACATCAGATGGTACAAAATCGGGATCATTACAGAGTCAGAATCCAATTCCTCAAAAATATCATCCATATTAATATCAACACCACCTTCTTCAAGACCACCATCAACACCACCACCTTGTTCGAAGCGGATCCAACTTCATCTTATTAATATTTGTATTGTTGAAGATCGATGATGGATTGGTGCTTCATCAACAGGCATATCAACTAACATATGAGTAGCCAATACGGTCATAAAGTATGCAAATGGAATGTCACTATGACCAGGATGCGTCGAAACAGAATAATGAAATGACAGATTAAGGAAGGTAAACAAATCTGAGTACCATTTGAGATAGCATGGATACCATTTGAAGTGAAACTCGTGCTCCACGACTGGTCGTGGGTATCTACGACCGGTCGTAGTACGACTGGTCGTGTATACTCACGACTGGTCGTATAAACCCCAAAAATTCAATTTTCTTGCAATATTTACAAAAATTGAAATACAATCTAGCAAATATATACAATATTATACAAGAAGGCATAAATTATCAATTTAAAATGCACATGCCAAGATCAAATTTCATCTTTTTGAACTTGCTTTTATCTAGAGGTTTGTGAAAATGTCAGCTCGTTGAACTTCGTAGGAATATATTCTAGAGATATAACTTTTTCTTCTACTAATTCCCTTATATAATGAAATCTAATGTCAATATGCTTAGTACGAGAATGCTGAATAGGATTTTTGAAATATTTATCGCACTGGAATTATCACAATGTAATAACATAGAATCTGTTTAATTCCATAATCACTTAGCATTCGTTGCATCCAAACAAGTGTGTACATGCATTACCAGCTGCGATATACTCAGCTTCAGCTGTTGAAAGTGATATAGAATTTTGTTTCTTACTAAACCAGGAAACTAAACAATTTCCAATGAAAAAACAACCACCACTGGTTGATTTTCTCATCTAGATTACCAGCCCAGTCAGCATCCGAGTACCCAACTAATTGAACATTGGTTTCATGAGGATACCAGAGACCGAGATTTACAGTACTTGCGACATATCTAATAATTCGCTGCAGCAATCAATTGAGATTCTTTTGGATCCGATTGATATCTTGCGCAAATACCAACACTTAGAGAAATATCAGGTCTACTAGCAGTTAAATATAACAAACTACCAATCATACTCGATAAAGTTTTGAGTCAACATTTTTACCATTAGAGTCTTTTGAGAGTATCAGGGTAGTACTCATAGGAGTATCGAAATTCCTACCATTCTCAAATCCAAATCTCTTGATTAGATTCAAGGCATTCTTAGATTGAGAAATGAATATTCCTTCAGTTTGTTGCTTTACTTGCAATCCAAGGAAATAAGTCAATTTCCCAACCATGCTCATTTCAAACTGTGATTTCATCAAATCTGCAAACTCGGTAGTAGTCAAGTACAAGTTGATCCATAAATGATATCATCAACATAAATCTACCATTAAGATATGATCATTTTATTTTTAACAAACAGAGTTTTATCAATGATCCCATTTGAAAATTATGAGTTAAAAGAAATTTTGTTAGTTTCTCATACCATGCCCTAGGTGCTTGTTTTAATCCATAAAGTGCCTTTTAAGCCGATACACATAATCAGTATTTTTGGAATCTTCAAAACCCATTAGCTGTTCAACATAGACTTCTTCATGTAAATCGCCATTTAGAAAAGCACTTTTACATCCATCTGATAGATCTTTATCTTTTTAAAACATGCAATGGATATAAATAGTCTGATAGATTCAAGACGTGCTATCGGTGCAAAGGTTTCATCGAAATCAATCCCTTCAATTTGAGTATAACCTTGTACCACCAGCCTAGCCTTGTTTCTAATTATATTTCCACATTCGTTAGACTTATTTTTGAAAATCCATTTTGTTCCAATGATGTGTTTATCTTTAGGTCTTGGTACAAGATACCAAACATCATTTCTTACGAATTGGTTGAGTTCATCTTGCATCGCAACAATCTAGTTCTCATCAGTAAGAGCTTCTTTTACGTTTGATGGTTCAATTTGGGATGTAAAACATACATAATTACATATATCCTCAAGTTGACTGCGGGTGCGAACACCGGTGAGAGGGTTTCTAAGAATTTGTGTGGTTGGATGATCTTTAACAGTCCTCAACTCAGAATCAGTCTGATTCGATGAGGTATCGGGTTTATCAATGATTAGTACTTCATCATTATCTGAATTAGAAATTGGTGTGTTTAAATGACCATCAATGACAACATTAATGGATTCTTGAATCACACCAATCCTTTTGTTCAGAACCCTATAAGCTCGACTGTTTAAAGAATATCCTAGAAAAATCCCTTCATCACTCTTCTTATCGAATTTTCCCAAATTTTCACGATCACGTAAAATATAGCACTTGCTGCCAAAAACTCGAAAGTATTTAACAGTAGGCTTTTTATTGAACCACAATTCGTAAGCTGTTTTATTATTATCTTTTCTAGTGTAGACTTGGTTAATAATATAGCAAGCTGTGTAGACTGCTTCAGCCCAAAGATTTTTAGAGAGCTTCATGCTATTCAACATGATATTAGCCATTTCTTGAAGCACCCTATTCTTCCTTTCAACAATTCCATTTTGTTGTGGAGTTTTGGGAGCAGAGAATTCATGTAATATTCCTTGGTCGGTATAGAACTTCTTAAAATTGCTATTCTCAAATTTAGATCCATGATCACTACGAATTTTACTGATTTGAGAAGATTTTTCAGTTTGAATCCTTTTGAGAACTTTTCTTGCTTCTTCAAGGGTTTCAGATTTATCCCTTAAGAAGATTACCCAAGTGAATCTGGTAAAGTCATTAACTATTACCAAGATATACTTTTTACCACCACGACTTTCCGTTCTAGTAGGTCCTATCAAGTCCATGTGGAGAAGTTCGAGTGGTCTTGATGTGGTATTTGAATTCACCTTTTTGTGTGAGTTCTTTGTTTGTTTGCCTATCTGGCATTCACCACATATTTTATCTAATTTCTGAAGTTTGGGTAAACCTCTTACAAGTTCTCGTTTGCTCAATCGATATAAATTTCGATAATGTACATGTCCAAGACGTTTGTGCCATAAATCGGTCTCGTCCTGTATGGACCATGTAACATGTTTGATTAGATGAGCCGGATTCACTAATAATATAGCAATTTTCAGACGTTCTATGTCCAGTTAATATTACCAGAACCCTTATTATTTAATATCTCACAACTTTGATTAGAAAACCGAACATTATGGTTATTATCACATATTTGTGATATACTAAGCAAGTTGTGCTTTAGGCCTTCAACGTATAAAACATTTTTAAACACGGAAGATTAAAAAGTTGAACCGTACCTTGGCCTAAAATCTTGCGATTGCTTCCATCACCAAATGTGATGAACCATCATCATATCTTTCAAATCGGTGAATAAGGCTTTGTCACTGTCATATGCCTGGAGCATCCACTGCTAGGTACCACTTTGAATGACTTGTTGCTTTGAAAGCGGTGTGAGCAACCAAGCGGTGACTTTAGGAACCCATTTCATAATTGTTTTGGGTTTAGGAACATAGTAAGTCTTCTTTTGTGTATACTTGTAGGAATGACCTATAGAGTTAGATTTTAATAGCTCCTTGAGTAAATCAACTATCTTTTCAGCTAGTGGATTTCGATTCTGATTAAAGTTGACATGGCTATTTCTAGGTTTTGAAAAGTTTTTGAATTTTTAGAAAAATCTTGATAAGTACTTTTCCCTTTTGAGTTTGAGGACTCTCCTTTAACAAACATAGGAGGAGTATACTTTTGTTTAGGAGGTTGATTTTTATCATAGCCCAACCCGGATCGATCGCCACATTTTCTTGATCCGGATAACAATTTTTCTAACTTTGGATCACCTTGGGCATATTTCCATGTGTCCTTTAAACTCAAAAGAGAAGATACTTTAGTTTTAAGTTTCTCAATTTCAGATTTTAAATCAACAATTTGAGAGTTTTTAAATTCCAAATCGCATTTTGATTTTTCAAAATTATCGGAAATTTGTGATTTTTCTAAGACAAGCGATTCAAAACAATTTTTGAGTTTAGAAAACTTTTCTTTTTGAAGTTTAAGTTTGACAGCAATTTTACAACTTTCCTTATATAGGGCATTGTAAGCATCTTGAAGATCATCTTCATTTTCACATTCACTATTCAGATTTTCTTCACTTGTAGAGTCATTATCTGAAAATGTGAATTTGGCTAGAGTCATAAGAGCTTTGACCTCATTGCCCGACTCGGTTTCAGAATCTTCTGAAGAACCTTCAGAATCAGATGATTCATCCCATGTAGCCAACATACCCTTCTTCTTGGGTTTGTCCCTTTTAGGACATCTATTTGCTAAGTGCCCATATTCTAGACAGTTGTAACATTGACTATCTTTCAAAGATTTTCGAGATTTGGGTCTAAACTTCTTTTGTCATTTGATTTTTGAAAATCAACTCTTTTCTTGCTTTTGAAAATTTTGTAAAATTTTTTAGCTAAAAGAGCCATGTCATCTTCTGAATCAGAATTTTCTTCTGAACTACATTTAGAAGATTTTAGAGCGAAAGATTTACCTTTAGGAGCTTTAAAGTTTAACTCGTAGGTTTGTAGAGAACCAACTAGTTCTTCAACCCTCATATTATCCGTATCACGAAGTTCCTGGATTGCGGTTACTTTAGAATTGAACCGTTCAGGAAGTGAGCGTAGTATTTTGCACATACTTTACTTTCCGGGATTTTATCGCCAAGACCCCACATTGAGTTTACAATGTCATTCAATCTAGTGTAAAAGTCCATAAACATCTCATTTTCCTCCATATGAATTTCTTCAAATCTGGTTGTGAGGAGTTGGACTTTAGATTTTTGACAATTGTAGTACCCTCGTGTGTCATTTCTAATATATCCCAAGCTTGCTCTTTGCAGTATCACAAGAAATGATTCTTTTGAACTCATCCGGTGATAATGCGCAAGTAATTGCATTTAGTGCTTTAGCATTTGCACTACTCTCACTTTTCTCTGAAGGGTGGTCCATTGGTAATATGGTGTGGTTTTCATAGACTTTGAACCATCAACCCCAGAACTTCCATGATAGGAGGATTCCATTCGGTTCACCGTGGCTTGCCACACATTTTCATCCATTGATTTGAGGAAGATCCTCATTCGGCTTTCCAATAAGCATAGTTGGAGCCATCAAAGGGTGGAGGCCTAGTGATCGAAAGGCTATCAAAATTTGACATCTTAAATAGCTTAAATCGTTAGCTCAGAATTAAATCCAAGAATTAAAAGGAGCTATTAGGCTCGATACCACTTGAAAAGGCCAAGCTATATGTCCTAGAGGGGGTGAATAGGACAATGCCAAATAAAAACTTATAACAGCGGAATAATAAAGAAAATGATAGCCAAATTAAATAATAATGCAAGAAAGAAAAACAACCTCAAAATTCAGATCTTGAGAGGTTGATACAAACGTTATTCTAAGGACAACCTTACACCAAAACAGAGTTTATGGTAGGACAACCTTATTTCTAGAAAGGTCTTTGTATCAAGTCTCAAATCGAAGAGGAATACAAAAACAAATATGAACGGAATTGAAATAACTTGTAATTAAAGATGTATTGTTCTAGGGACAGCCATACACCATAAAAATGGCAGGGCAACCTTGCTGGAACAACTTTTAAATGAAATTGAAAATCAAGCTTATAAAGGAATAGCATAAAGTAAATTCTAAGCTATTACAACATTCTCACAAAGCTTGAAATAATTACAACATTCACCACCATACATACATCCCACAAAAAGAATAAAAAAAATTAAAAGAATAAAATAAACAACCACAACACAAAGGATTTATAGTGGTTCGCCTGTGTGTTCACCAACTGTTATCCAACAGCCACACAAAAAGCTACTCCACTCCTAATATCCTCACACAGGGGATATTAGCGTTCACTAAAGATAGGTTTTCCCGGGTTCACCCAAAACCCTTACAATTGTGTCTTTGTATGTGGGCTTACACAATTAAAAAACCCCACTTCTGAGTTTTCCTGGCTTTCCTCAGATAACCAATATAACAAGATTTTTCTGGCAAATCTTAAAAGAAACCAAAATAATAGAAAGGAATTTACAATATGTAAAATACCTGAATATCTTCTTCGTTGTAGCAGCCCGGTAGAACCAAATCAAAGTAGATGATGAATGTCCAAGTTCAATGTCCAGTACTCGATTACAATGGTTCTAGATCTAATTGATTTTAAATTAAACCAAATAGGGCTTGCCTTAATTGATTTTGATTCCAAAGAAAGGGAATAACAATTCCTCTTTTCAAATCGGATTGGAATATAAGAAACAAAATCAATTAAAATAAAGCTAAGGAAAGAAGATATTAAATAAGCACACTTAGCTTAGATGGAGCACAAAATTATCTCTCGAAGTTCGACGAAGATTGGCTTGAATACTATAATTAAATCGATGATTTCTTCCGAGATTCGTGCTCATTTATAGGTGAGAAGATCGGGTTTTCGACTGTCCAGAGTGCTCTTCGACTAGTCGAAGCCATAACAAATATTTGAAAGATTAGGCGGGATAAGCGCAGACCGTTCTACGACTGGGAGACCTACGACGAGTCGTAGGTTTCCTTCGACCGGTCGTAGGTCTGCAAAAGTTCGCCGGACTTCGAGTCGTAGATTCTACGATCGGTCGAAGATGCGAAACACTTTCCTACGACTGGTCGAACAGATTCCAGGACTAGTCGAAGGCTAACAGATTTTATCCGAAATTTGTAACAAACTTACGACTGGTCGAGGAATTTCTTAGACTGGTCGAAGCAAGTCTAGGACTAGTCGAAGCAGACCTAAGACTGGTCGAAGAACAGACCAATCACATGTAAAATAACATTCGGTTTATGTATCCGAAATGACCTACTTCTAAGGTCATCCTATGGTCAAACAAACCTCAATCATGAAGTATGGACATTGAAACAAGAGACCATGAAGAATGAGCCTTGAAGTCTTGATGTAGATTAAACCTTGAAGTAGCTCAATCATGAAAGTGGCTTGAGTTTCAGCTTGAGTCTTGAGTTCAGCTTGACCAGTTCTTTCATTCAAGAGTCTTGTCTTGTGATCAGTTCTTTCATTCAAGATCCTGAGTCTTGTACTTGAGAGCTATGCTTGATGTGAGCTTAGTTTGTTCATGAAGTCATGAATGTTGATCCTTGAGAGAGCTTCACTTAAACAGGTTATATAAAACATAACAGAGATTTTGTCACCACAAATTTGACAGGTTGCGACAGGTCATGTAAGGACTTGGAATGAATTTCAAGACAAGTTTATATATATATATATATATATATATATATATATATATATATATATATATATATATATATATATATATATAGAGAGAGAGAGAGAGAGGAGCTTGAGTGGGGTGGGTTGGGTAATGAAAGGAAAGAAATGAAATGATGGATAATGTAGGGTTTTAATTTTGTATGTTTTATTATTTTTAAATATAATATATTTAAGTCTGAGCTGAGTTCGAGTTGAGCCGAGTCAAGCTCCATTTTGCTCGACCTTGACTCGTTTTCAAAACGAGCCGAGTCATCTGAGCTTGGCTTGCCTCGAGTCGTCATCCAAGCTAAGTCAAGACGAGTTAGATCGAACCAAGCTAAGCGAACATTTTGAGCTATCTTGACTCGTGTGGCCTACACCTAAATTTAGGGCGGCCAACGATTGGGCGTGGGGTTGTTGCCGGCCCGGATTTTGTACTATCTGGGCCAGGCTTATTCAAAATTCGGATTTTTCAAGCCTGACTTGACCCATTGACACACCAACACCTAGGGGTGTATACGAATCGAGCTAGCTCGGTTAGCTTGCTCGGCTCGACTCGAAAAAGCTCAATTCCACTCATTTCGAAGCTAAGTTCGAGTCGAGTCAAGCTAGTTTTTTGAGCTCGAAAACGAGTTCAAGTCGAGTTTGAGCTGGCCCTAGCTTGACTCAACTCGAATCGAATCCAGCTCGAATCAAACTCAGATCGAACCAGTTCGGTGACTTGATTACTTTGATATTGATGTTGATCACCAAGTGTTTGATGAAATGACTCAACGAAGTGTGGCTGGTCGCAAGGAAGGTACGTACATGAAATAAGTACCATTTTTTCTTGGTTTTTATATTGCTTAGAAGGTGTTTGATAAAATACCTTGAAAACTATTGTTGCTACTTCATTTACAGTGGGATTTTGAAGGTGCAGTTCAAGTGTTTGTGGAAATACTGCATAGGCAAACTCAGCTTGATATTGGCTAAAACTCGGCTCGAACAGGTCCGAGCTGCTGAGCGCACTGAGCTGAGCTGGTCAGTTATGCTTGTGGACCGAGCGAAGCTGAGTTCAAGCTGAAGTCAGCTAGTGGCCGAGCCGAGCCGAGCCCAGCTCGACTCGATGTACACCCCTACCCACACCTAATCCGCTCCGGTTGGCGGTACGGGTAGGGTAGGAGATCCCTTCCATGTGGCCACACGTGTGTTTGTGTCACACGTGTGAGACATGTAGCAGAATCACGTGCAGCCGCACGTGTATAAAAAATAGACAAATAAAATAATAGAACAAATCGACAATGAAGTACGTGTGGACCCACACAATGTCCACCATCTTGAATTTCAGGCCACATCAGTGACCCAACTCCGCTTCATGAGTGGTCAGGATCCACGCACGTGGGAAGAGTAGATGAGATGAAATAGCACTGTAAATGCCCTCCCCAGCTGCTTTTTACTGTACTCTCGCCGTCACACGTGGCAATGCACCAGATCCGAGTCCACTCGTCAGGTGGGCCCCATCAGATAGATTGGGTGGTCAAAAGTAAGGCTGGTCCACTTATTTAAGGGGCTGCACGTACAGAAAAATAAGCTATTAAAAAATAACCAACAAGCTGTCCGCATTCGATGGGCTGATTTAGTCCACCAGATGAGGGTTTCCTTTGTTCCAGGGAATCCAACGGTGGGTCCAACCTGATGTACGGCTTAGAACTCGCACGTGGCCATGTTGGAGGCGAGCTGCGGACTTGTCAATTGAACTCGCGTGTGCATTTTCATACTCTAAACTGTTCATTTTGTCTATCTCGCAACTGATAATCCAGTATTTATCACCACCCACTGGGCCCCACATTCTGAGATGGACTAGTGATTTTAACCGTTGATATTTCCTTTGCTACTATAACTAAGCGGTTTTCCTAAAACCATGATTAAATAACTATTCTATCGTTTGAATCTAAGAGATGAATTCCACCCGTTGGAAATATTCTTTTTAGTGTTAAAAAGTTTATCTACAAATGGTATTTTCAAAGCTATCCGTTAATAATAAGTTTATTGAAATGTTCATTCAACATACATTCAACAATATGGACGGTTCCGATCATCGAACCACTCGTCACGTGGGTCCCAGTGGGTGGACACATGCTCGAGAGTGACTCGCGACTGAGGCAAAACGAAATCCGAAACGTTCTCGCGAGTAGCCCGCGCAAGCTTATGATTGAAATACCACCTGGCAGTGGCACCCGCACGTCCATCTCAAGTGCCTGGTTTTTTAATCCTACGCCCCCAATGAGAATTATATGATCCTCCAGCCTTTAAATTATAAAAGTGGGCCAACATTTATGTAATCCGGACCGTTGATATGATCATACCAAACATGGATAGGCTATTACCCAAAGTAACCCCATGTTGAAAGATTGTAGCCATTCTTTTCACCCTTTTCTGCTAAATGTACGGTTGATGTGTTTCCTTCTTAACCGTCGGTTTTCAGGCCTCCAACAGAAAGGTTCGCATTTTTTTTTCTATCTCTTCAAAGAATCGATATTAATGCATGCACGATCAACGGTCCAGATCACCAACCAATGGGCCTTATATGTGTGAACTCAGGGCTCGAGGACACTCTGCATATCCTCACCCCAAACCGCGACCGCCTCCCTCGTTCGTTACCTACCGCCTATCAAGCGACACGTGGTTGTATCATGGGATAGAACGTCCACCATCAGTTTTGTGTGGGGCCCACCTCTGTGTTTATCTGTCATCTAATCCGTTCACCTGATTTACCTCATCAGGATGAAAGGACTACCCAAAAATCTTAGTATTATAAAGCTCAGGTGGGCCATACAAGGAGAATTTATGAATATTTTTAAACCTGGGTGAGTGTTGAATCAGCCTTATTTTTGGACCATGGCTAAAAATCAGGTGGACCAGATGATGGACGGGTGGATTTTACTCACATTAAACTGTTTGCCCACGAGACGCGGATTGTGTAGCAAGGAGCTCACAACGCTATAGTGTGGCGTGGATTCTACGTGGGGACCACCATGATGTCTGTGTTTTATCCACGCCGTCCATTCATTTTTCCAAGCTTATGTTAGAGGATGAGTCCAAAATTGAAGTAAATACAAAGATCAATGGACCACACCACGTGAAACAGTGGTAATTGAATGCCTACCGTTGAAAATTTCTGGGGGTCCACAGAAGTTTTGGATCGAGTTTTCTGTCCATCCATATCTTTCTTTGTGACCTTATGAACAGGTTGGATGACAAATAAATATTTCTGTGGGCCCGATGAATATTTCAACGGTGGATGTCATTATCCCCACTGTTCCTTGTGGTGTGTTCCACTTGAAATTTCTATATACTTCAATTTTTGTATAGTGATATAAAATGATCTTAAAAAACGGATGGACGGCGTGGATAACACACAGAGATCACTGTGGGCCCCACAGAAAATCCACACCACCTCCTCACTACCACGGTAGAGACAAGAGAGAGCTACCCTCGTTAGGAACGCACGCGAGGTACGCGTGTTTTTCCTTCTTATAATTCCTTCACCCCAAACACTCTCTCTCTCTCTCTCTCTCAAATTCCATCAGCAGCAGATCGAGATCGAAGACTCTCTCTCCCCCTCTCTCTCTCTCTCTCTCTCTCTCCATGAAGGCGGAAAAATTCCGAGATCGCTAATTTCTCCGCCAATCTCATCAGGTATGCTCTCTCTCTCTCTCTCTCTCTCTCTCTCTCTCTCTCTCTCTACCAAATTAGGGTTTTACACATTGGGGAATCTCGATGTGGGACGCCTCTATATTTTCTTTTCGGAGTCGCTGATGTTGTTATGACTACCTCCAATTAGGGTTAGGGTTTGCTGACTTAGGATGCGTTTGGATACTTGACCGAATTCAATTGCAATAATTCTGACCTATTGAGTGATAATGATCATATTATAGTTAGTCTCACTCCCATTCATGATGGATTAACCCCCAAATAGAAATTTCGATTTTTTCAATTCCAATCTGATATTCATGGAATTGCTATTGGTGGTTGTTCGTCCTTGTGAATTAAGATGATCACAGCGCTGTTCTGGTCATTTCCTTTATATTTAATTGAGTTATTGCGGTTTGGTTTGTGTTTGGATGCTCAATTGAAATGAATCGCAAAATCTCAAAGTCGATAAAGAGGAAATCAACCAATGTGGGGCTAGGTGAACCAAAATTACGGTTATGATCATTTCAATTGCAGCTCAAAATGCATCGAATTTCAATTTGAGGTTTTGTCACCCACTTTGGCAAGTTACCTTTATCAAATTGATTTGTTGCAATTTGATTCATTTGAGCATCCAAACGCAATCTTAGTATCTTGGCGGACTTATGAATTTGAGTTTCTTTGCAGTAGGGGAAGGTCATGTACGAATGACAGCTAGATCTTACTTACCTGAATTTCAACGAATGCATTGGATTCTCCAACGAGCGGGTATGGGAAAGTACAACGGATGCAGAAAGTCAGGGACAATTGTTGTGGCTAGGGATGCGTCCGTGAATGCTTACCGTTTTGCTCTTCTGCTATCGCCCGTAGTCTCTGTTTGGGATTGCATTGTTCGAAAGATGAGGTATTCCCTCAGACCTGAGTTTGTGTAGGGATCACTGTGATAGGTTCATGTTATTAGTTGTTTTTCCTTTTTAAATATTTGGAAAGTAGACATAGTGAAGAAGTTGAGATTTGAATTAAAGGAAAAGGGTAGTTCAGGATGTTAAAGAATCTGAGGGAAGAAGCTTGATTAGAGGCAACATTTTATTAGTCCTTAAAAAAAAAAAGTATTAAGAGCTTGGGAAATATAAAAGAATTTAGGTTTTGGATTGTTAAGGAAATTTGTGATTCTGGAAATTGAAGAATTTGCGTGAAGGAGATTGATTAGAGAGGTAACCTTATATTAGGCCTTTTTCAAAGTATTCAGATGCTAGAATTTTATAGAAAGTTAAGATCTTAATCATAAACAAATGGTCAATTCCGAAAAGTGAAGGATTTGAGAAAAAAGGGATCAGTCAGAAAATTTGGGTTCCATGGATAATAACATTGGATGTGTTCAAGCACCACCACTGGCTCCGGTCATGAGGAAAGAGAAGAAGAAGCAGGCCAAAGATGAGCTGGATCGCATCAAACAGGCTGAAAAGAAGAAGCGGCGCCTTGAGAAAGCACTCGCAACTTCTGCTGCCATTATATCCGAGCTCGAAAAGAAGAAACAGAAGAAGAAAGAAGAACAGCAGCGGCTTGATGAAGAAGGGGCTGCAATCGCGGAGGCAGTTGCCCTCCGTGTCCTCCACGAAGACGCAGACGATTCATGTGAGATCATGTTGAACAAGAATGAAGCCAGCAATGCCGGTGTTTTTATGGGAGGATGGAAGGCAGGCCGGCCATATCAGAGCTTTTCCAAGTATTCTGTCGAAGGGTTGCAATGGGTTTCTGATGCTTATGGGTCCGAGTGCAAGTGGAACGATTGGGGGATCAGCCGGTCGCTGTCTCCGGGGATGTACTTTGAAGAGAAAGGCCGAGGGGCTGAAATATCAGCTGGCCTTATAGCAGCACAGGCTGTTTCGTCACTTCAGATTGGGGAAGATGCACGTGCTGCTGCGTTTACCAATGAGGGGATGGCAACGATTTTCATGAATGGAATGTTGGATAGTAGTGGTTTGGTAAACAAAGTCAATCTCCGTAAGAAGGTTTGACCATACTTCCTAATAAGAGTTCTTCATTCGTAGCTAATAGGACGCTTCCCTGTAAGCCAGGACCATGTTTTGGTGATCAAGACTTGTTGATCTGATGGGCATCATTGTGGATGGATTATGCACCAATTTCTCCCAGATTGGAAGATTCTAGCCACATGAACTTTGTTGGCCTTTTTCCCACTGAATGGGGACCAATGTTGCATTTATTTCTTAGCAGTCCTTTTGCAGGCCACATCAATTGAAATGTCAGGATAGTCCCGTTGGAGTGATTTTTGGTCCATGGTGCATCCACAGTGGAACTGATCAAATCAACAGTCTGGATCTCCGAACCAGAGCTCCCTTTGTAAGGGCCCTGACCAAACAGGGAAGTTCCCTATTTTTTACGAACGGAGAACTCAACCTCTAAACTTGTATGTATATAGGTATCGCTGTGTGCGCTTCATTCGGTGGAGAACTTTCTTCCTTAATATTAAGCTTGTTGCCGTGTCGAGTTCTTGGATGCTTCTGTCCTTATCGTTTGTTAGAAAAAGCTTGCTACCTTTATGTAGATCGAATCTCATAATCCTATGGGTGAACCATATATTGTAATGTTACTTTTTATTGTTATGATAAAATCATGTCTTCTTGGTGCTTTATGAATCCTGTTGTCAACTCAAGTCTTTGTCACTGTGAATGAGCTCTCTTTGAACTAGTTTTAAAAACATTTTATTGTGCAAGTCTTGTTACTTCCTAAGCCTTTGAGAGCATGGTTTTGTGATGATCAGCATTATAGGAAGAACATGGTTCAAAATTGCATGACCATGTGCTACTTTCTTGCCCTTTGGATGGACAAGGAATTATACGATTCTCAACATGAAGCTTTCTGCAGTATTCTTGGGTTTGCCAGTTTGGCAAGCAGGATCCACGGCCTTAGTAATCTTGGCTGTTGGTCTGTTGTGTCCCACTGTGGATGAACCATGCCTGTAAACATCTCAGATTGGAAGATCCTAAGTCCTTATCACCAATGTTGTGCCTTTTTTCAGTTGACTGCATACCACTGTTATATCTATCTTTCCAACTGTCTATTTGTAGGCTGCATATCGAGAGTCTGTGATTGGCGTATCCAGGAGAGGTGTGCCAAAGCTGGTTTGGCATGCCTGTCAATGGTTAGAGGTGTGCATGGGGTTACCAGAGTTTATATTTCTCAATAAGATTTCTCTGAGAATATGAATGCCTAATGATCCGTGTAAGTTGATTTTTGAAGGGGAAGGAAAAAAAAATCACCGATTGTGTTGCACTATCCATCCTCAAGTACCGAATGGCTTGCCTTTGGTTGGTGGTGTCGCTGTTCAATGTCAACAAAGTCCTTTTCTGGAGTGGCTTTTGCACAATGGCTATGAATGTAATATATTTTTCACATCACATGATACATCATGATAATGTTATCAGATAATTTCCTGCTTGAATCCTGCTGTCCATTTTGGTTAATGCATGGCCATCCTTTTCCATGGCAATTTCTACGATTCTATCTGCAGCTTCCAGGATGTGTGCCTGCGTGCGTGGTTGATTTATATATATATATATATATTATATTTCTTTATTATTTTAAGTTTTCCTTTGTTTAATTTACTTTGTGAGTTGGTCTGTGATTTCCTGAGGTTGAATCTTCTTGCTCACCTTTTGGCAACTTGATATCCTCAATATCCATCATAGTTTTTTTTTTTTTTTTTTTTTTTTTAAAATAAATAAATAAAAAAAATTATATGGGTATACTCTTGATATTTCTCATGGCCTCATCGTCTCTGACAAAGCGGGTCTGCCGGTCTATGCCTCATCAAGCAGATGCCAACGTCCAATCCCGGTTACATGGCCCTTCACAGATTGATGGTGTCTTCCTAGTTCCTTCTATCTGTGTCTTGAAGTTGAGAATGTCATATTATCTGTAATCTACTTTATTTTTCGCCTTTCTGGCAATGAATTTTGCTCGTGGATTAAAAGAGATGTAAATAAATCTTGTACAATTTCCCTCTAATAATTGTAAAAAACAGTCACCTACAAGTCATGCCATATCTATTTCTGGGCTGTGTTTATGACCGTTGAAGATACCTATTCTTACCCGACTCTCTTTCATTCACCAGTCTGTCATGCTCTTTCTTACTTATGCATGTTTTCTGATAGGCATTCTTATGCATCTTTTGCATTGATCAATTCCTGTGGCTTCCACCATAACTCAACCGATTGAATAATATTTTACTTGAGTACAGGCACATGCATCGAGTACTGCAAGGAGTGGTTTTTGGTGGATCTCAAATCCAAATTCCAAGGATACATGTATCACATGAGTCAGCAACTGCTCACAAATATAATCATGTTAAAAATACTTGCCTGACAATATTACAGGTTTGTATTTGTTGGCCAATCAGTTCAAATTCTAAATAATTGACGACTGTTAGAATTCAAATTCCTGGTGAATCTTTTCAATTCTTGCAGATGGGGGATCCCATATCCTTGCCCTTACCTGAATATCCTTTATCGGAGTTGGGTACGCCACTTTTTTGAGGAGCTGGAGTATAGCAATTGATCACTTCACCTCAGAGTGTCTGTGTAATTGAATTACAGCTCTCCTTGTCTACTTTGTCTTGACTTGACAGATTGCATTAACATTTCTCACCATCCTAACCTACTCATTTCTTCATGGGATAATGGGTTGTGAATCATGTTCTGGCCAGAATTCTTGATCATGGTTTTGGACGATTCATCATGTGGACCCCCCTCAGATTCCCCTTTCCTCTCAAGATTCAATTTGATCTAATGATTCTAACCATCTCTAATCACTGGCTAACAAAGTAGACAGTACCAGTCTTTATGACAAAAGGTGTCGTTCTTATACTAGAACAACCATCTTGTGGGCTCATCTATGATTATGGATCAAAGGTGGAGCTTGATGTGAAGACTCAACAATAGCGAGAGAGAGATTCTCATAGGAAGCAATTCCTACCTATTTTGCAGTCATGACAGAAATGTTTCTCACAAGAATGTTCCCAAACACCTATAGACATCATAGTGGAGCTCCTTTCAGTGGAGTGCTCCTAGCATATAAGATTCTAACATGAAACCATGGAAAGAATAGGGAACACTGGTTAGTAAATGTTTGGCACGATGTAGGGAGGCAGAACGAATGTTCAACCACCTTAGTGTCCTGTTTTTAGAAAAGTTTTGCACCGTTTCCTTTTATCTGTATTTGGAATTATTTTTTTTGAAAGATTATCTATATTCAGAATTCATTTCTTGTTTATGGAGAAAGGTTGTTTGATTTGACTCCATCACAACAACATTTTAGACCAATGAACCACAGGCTTCTCTTCTACATGCTAGGCAAATAGCCTGAACATAATTTACAAACCTTCAGCTCAAGGATTTCTATAAAATCCGTATTTTGACATTGACTAGTTTATGTCACCTTGATATGGATGTGGCCTAAAGATGCATGCATTTGGATTCAGGAATGATAGGTACTCGGCATTATCTTGTTGTGTTTTCACAGGCTGGAGGCTCATCTATAGATATAACCATTTTTTGGCACATTTTAAACACAAGATGAATGTATTTAGTGTGTAGATACATATAAACTAGAGTCAAATAGTGAAGACACCCAGATCCATAGCTCAACTGGCAGACTGAGTGGAGATAGGCCTTGGTATCGATCCCTAGTGGGGGTGGCTAACATGGAGTGTGTGTACTGACGTGGGTGTGTACTAACAAGCTAACTGGAAAAAAAGAAAAAAGAAAAAAAAAGAGTCAAATAGTGAAGAGATCTTTGCAATATTCCAGAGTTTTTTGGGAGTCCTTTTGGTTAGATTTGTATAGGTTAGTCTAGAAGCTTTTTAAAGCTTTTCTGTGAGTCATTGATGTATGATTATTGAAATTTCCTAGGCCTATGTACAGTTAGGTCCTTGGGATTCTCTGCTTGGAGTTGTGACCTGCTTGAGTACATCAGTTTAATCTTAGATTTGGATAAGTTAGGATATCTTGGGGTATCTTGTAGACACGCATACTGACACGCATGCATGCTCCTGGGCAAACGCACGCCTGAAACAGTTTCCAGCAACATCAACAACTAGCATTGATTTCGTCCTCTGTTGAATCTCCAACTATCATTTGCTGTTGACAGCCTTGCAAATAGATCATTGTTCATCAGCTCTCTACAATTCCCCTTTTACCAGCCCTTTCCATTCTTCTCCATTCACTCCAATAGGAAATTTGCTGCTGCAAGATCTGCCATTTCATGCATCCAATGTGCTGCTGCCAATGTTTGGAAACTAAAAATCGGCATCCTTGTCCGCTGTCATCAGCTACCAAATCCCAACATCGCCAACCTCCGTCGCTGCAACTGCAACTAGATTTGAATCATCTCAGATCTGGCCCACCACCAGACACCCTTGCCCGTCGCCTGAACTTGCCTAGATTCATTGCCCACCCCATTATTGCAACCTGATCTGCTGTCCAATCATATCAGGTATGATCTGCAACCACTTTTCTCTTGATGATCAGACATTCGCATCCTCTCTGACAATCCTGATGCTTATCCCAAAACCTGATCCCCTGCAATTACAGCTGAATTTACCCTTGCTGCTATCGCTGTTTCGCCCCTCTGCAATGAATCCTGTAACCATTGTTCAGCACCATCACTGCTGCTCCCACCGTCTCTGTGTATGTCTCCTGCAGCAGCTCTGACATTGGATTGAACCTTTGCCTGTCCTCATCAGATTGACCCACTGGAATGCATCGCTGGTTGCCGATCTGCTGCCAGTCCCGAACCCTGTTGCCTTCACCTGCCATTACTCCACACCCACTGCTACTTCAAATCGCCTCACCACCATTTGTAAGGAGTTTTTCAACCCGACATTGCAACCAGAAGGAATTCCATCTTCTGTCCGTCCAGATCTGCCCTACTCAGAATCCCTTCTTGTTTTGCAATATGTTTTGTTTCCTGTTGCACCATGTTTTGCTTCCTGTCTCTGGTGCGTTGTGAGTCTACCATGTTACGTGCATCTTCTGTCCATCTATGCAACAGTCTCTCCCTCCCTCACTATGTTTTTTTCCCCATCTCTGGTGCATTGCGAGTCTGCCTATCTGTGCAACATCTACTGCTCTATCCATGCAACAGATAGGTTATGCCCACTCTTTTTTACCAGTATGTGCTCTGCCTATCTGTGCAACATCCACTGCTCTGCCTATTCTCTCTTCCTCACCTGCATTACGTTCTGTTATCTCTGCTGATTTATTTTCTGTCGTCCAAGCTTCTTACCATACCCATCACCCGTTGTGCCGGACCTTTTGTCAGACCTTTCCAACATCTTAGATTCTGACTAGACCTGGTTTCTGTTATACCAGGACTTTTCTATCCGGACCTGTCAATGTGCAGAGCCTTACTAGCTGAACCTGTTTTCTTTCCATCATCCAATACTGATTGGATCTGATATCCAGTTCTAGCTGAACCTGTTTTCTTTCCAACATTGATATGCACCTGTATTGCCAATTGTTGGTGTCTGCATTCTCATCCAATCGGTTGTCATTGTATTGCCAGATTTGAAAACCCAAACCGTTGTGCACTCCTGTGCACCTGAAGCAGTTGGCAACTGCTATCTGAAGTTGGATCTGTTGTTGAAACTGTTAGCTTGCATTGCAACTGCCCCTACTCGTGTCTGCTCGCCACCAATGCTACCCATTGTTACTGGTCGTTGTCAGCCTTCGTCACCAATAAAGATGAATGCCTTTCAAACTCAAGCTGTTCTCTTGCATCACCATGAGTTTGAAAAGGGGGAGTGGAGGTAAAGCAATGGCCACTAGGACCTACATTATCATAATCCTAGATTGCGTACAGATACTCCTATATTGTATGTATATATATATACTGTTGCTTTTTAATGAATAACACAAGATATTCTCCACAATGTAGCCCTAATTCTATCATAAGCATTCTTTTAATGCAATACAAGCTTCCACATTCACTGTCGGTGTTCTCTTTCATTATCATGCAAGTCTTTTAGTTCTAGCACTAGCATGGTCGTTGCAAGTGGGTGGGAGGCCTGACTCTTAAGTAGGTTTGGGGTATTGTGGCAAGTGGGGAGGATACTACTTCCAATAGTATAATGCAAAGGCCACTAGTTGTTAATGTGGGAACAAATGAAGCGTTGGGTGAAGTGGAGGGTACCCAAAAGGCGAATGATGAATTAGGAAAGGAGGGTGAGTTGGAGAGCGTGGGAATAGTGAAGGCGCCTGATTTTCTAGTGGGAATTAGGAAAGGATATTGAAGGGGATGCAAGCTAGGTTCGTCATGATGGGGAAGGTCATGGCCAGCTAAGAACATGATTCAAGGGGGATTCATGGCTGAACGGGACAAGGGATGAGGTGGGGTTCAGAGAATTTCTTATAGCAATGGAGGTTGAGGATTTGCTCGAGCGCAAACAAGGATCATGTGCCTCACCGACCAAATAATGCCACAGCGGCGCAGGAAACATGGAGACATTAATAAGGGTCTCTCAACATCAAGAAGGGGCATGTCCACTGTAGGCCCCACGTGACGAGTTGGTCACCCAGGTCTCATGCCCATGTCATGCAGGGGCGGCTCAACATTTTTGGGGGCCTCAGGCAAGTCATAAAAATGAGGCTTTTTAGTTTGAAAAATAAAAAAAATTAATAAATTCAAAATTAAACCATAAATTTACTTCTTGCCTTTTTAGATACAAAATTACTAATTAAACTTTTGTATTCAAATTTACCCAATAAATCAGTTTTGATAGATAAAATTGCTAAATTGTTTAATCTATCTTGAGACATAATTGTTTTGCCGTTTAGCAAAAAGAACAATCCACTACTAATAATCTAATTAGACATTGGTGTGCCACTGTACTGTTAGAAAAATGAAATTAGAATTTAATTTTTTGAGAACTTAATTAGCAATAAAGTAGGTAGTTGTGGTCCTAGGTTTTAAGAGAAGATTTTATTGGGAATGATGCTGTTATTTTGAAAAGAGACGGTAGAGTTAGACTGTTATTATTGATAGTTATAGTTTCTAGGATTTGTTTTTTATTTTCAATTTTAAAATTGTAAACTAATTTTTAGATGTTCATATTTTGTATGCCTTTCAATAAGTTTTATTTCAAAAATTATAGCCTTTTTTTCTTCTTCTTAATTTTAATTTTGATATAATATAGGACCTTCATAATTAAGAAATTTTAATTTTGTTATAATATAGGGCCTTCATAATTAGGGGGCCTTAGGCGATTGCCTCACATGCCTACCCCTTAGAGATGCCCCTGATGCCATGCAATAATCTATCTATACTATTGAAGCATGGATGAACATAATGAGGTCAACCGCGGTCTTCCTTGAGGGAATAACTACTCCGAATCTAGGGAAGCTCTAGACTTGTCACAGAGATACCTCGAATCCATGAGGGAAAATAATAAAAATAAAAATAAATTCTAAAAACTTTAAAATTTCCAAAAGATTTAAAATTTAATTGATTATTTATCTAACATATATATATCCCTGTTACATTATTAATATAGAAAAAAACTAAAATTCGTAATTTAGTAAAAATAGCAAAATCTTAATTCTAATAAAAATCCTAATTTTAATAAAAACTCTTTTAAAGCCTAATTTATTACAATAAAAATTCTAAATAAACTTTTGCTTACAATTTTCTTTAAAAATAATTTAAAAAAATAATCTAAAACTCTAAAAATATTAAAAAATTAAAATATTCAGAATTACTAAAAATAGTAACTTTCTTTGAAAATTCAATTTTAGTTGAAAGTGCATGTTTTCTGACCAAACAGATAGATGCAACCCTTTCTGTGGGTTGTTTCACCTCTGATGGCCCATTTCAATAAAGATTGATAGGTTGTGTGCCCCACACAATAACATGTGTGGGTCCACGTTGATGTATTCATGGCATCTAATCCGTACATCACGTATGTCCCCTCATTTTCTCCTTTGTTCCCAAATCAGGCCGATCCAAAAATCTGGTGGGCTGGGGCTACCCCACTGGGAAGAGTTTGTATGGGGACGCCACCATTAAAACCTTCTGGATTGGGTGGGGCTCACCATGTTCTTTTAATATAACATCCAATCCATTCAGAACATGCGACCCACCCGAATAAATGGATGAATCAATCATCAGGCAATTTGAAAACTCAGGTAGGCCGCACCAGTGACTTTAGAGGTTTTAGGCATATTGTTACATGTTGTGGCCCACTCGAGTTCTGGATCCGCCCATTTTTTGCTTGCTATGGAAAACATGAAGGGGAGCATGTGATGGATGGATTAGATGTCATGATGACGTTATGGTGGGCCCCACGTGGTGTCGTCGTTTTATCTTATCCTACAAAGCTTTCTCCACCACTGTTGACAGCCGCTGATGCAATAATCACGCCGGATGATTCCGACCCTTGAAAATGGTGGTATTTTATCTTATAAAATTATGCTTTTTGTGACCCATGGATTAGGCGGTTAGTATCACCTAGTCAAAGTGCTGAGCGCCTATGGAATTTATATTTCAATATTATGAGTAGACCTGTTTTGCCTTGCTTGATCTTAGCCATTCATTCTTACATGCCATTGATCGAATGGCTAGGATCATCCACTTGGCGTTTGAGGACATGAGCCCAAACAAGAGGGAGATTCAAAACTCAAGTGGGCTACACCAAAGGAAACAACGGGTATGAAAACATGCACCGTTGAAACCTTCCCGGGGCCCACCACGATGTTAATCTACCATCCAACCTATGCATAAGCTGATTCCCACAGGAATGCAGGGAAAACACAAATATCAACGTGATCCAAAACTTCCGTTGGCCCCAAGAAGGTTTTAAATTCAACGGTGGGCATTCAATCCCCACTGTTTCTTATGGTGTGCCCCACTCGAGTTTTGGATCTAACTCTAGTTTGGGTTCATGTACTGGAATGATCTGGCCAAACGGACGGAGTGGATATAACACAAACATCGTGGTGGACCCCACTGAGCTTGGGATAACAGGCAAGTTGGGTTCGTTACTTTTCACCATAGCCTGCCGAACTGGTATGGGATAGATGGACGGTACAGATCTAGAGATTATCTAGATGCATCTAATTAGAAGAATAATAAGGTGGAAGATGAGTGGATGAACTGGCGAGACCCACCACAGCTGATGTGGCATGTTTGAGACCACACATCATGCATTCCCAACGCCGAAAGGAGACTCTCTCGTGGCTCTCCACCATAGTAGTAGTTGTACCGAAGCGTGCGTAGTGCTCTAAAAGAATACTCCAACATATTCCATTCTGTCAGCCGCACCACTAGTATTTTCTTATGATCACATGCGTCGATTGTACGATCGTGTCAACTATCAATGTTTCATCACTTGATTTTGATGGCGTGGCCCACCTTGTGTGTGGATCGTTCTGATTTTAGTGCTATTTGTTGGGGCCTACATTTTGGACGGTTCAGATGAACAAAAAATCAGGCATGATTACGAAATTTAGATTAAAAAGAAAATAGACGTCAGTCCATACTCAGCATGTAAAATGGAACGGTTGAGATCATCGGATCCATGTGATTTTGGGGCCTGGCCTCATTCATGTTACAGCCCATGATTCTGATAGTTTGGATTGCCGTGTATGTTATTTGTATCGTAGATGAGTTTCTACGTCGAGGCCTGATTCGCTGCAGCCTTGTACGTGAATCTTAAACTACAACACCATGCGTGGGGACACAGTGACTTGAAACACATCCAATCCGTCCATCAAATGATTCCCATCATTTTCTCCTTGGAACCAAAAAATCAAGCCGATCCAACACTCTTGTGGGCCACACCATTTAAAATCGTAGCTAAAACTTAAAAATCACATGGGGCTGACTCACCTGAGTTTTGGAATGGCCTGATTTTTGGGTGCTCATTCATTAGTGACTGAAAACTAGGTGGACCCCACACACTCTAAGAAGTATCCCATCCTAGCCGTTCCCTATGGTGTGGCCCACCTTAATTTTAGATCGACCTGATTTTTGGGCACCCAACAGGACATGAGGAGCCATACATAATGTATGTATTGGATTTCAAGTGCATATCAGGGTGGCCGCACATGATATTGTTGGTTAAGCTTCACTTACAAAGCTCTGCAGCGGATCTGGCCGAGCCCACCGCCCACGTGAAAAGGTAGTCTGCAGGACATCGTCACTGCGCATGAGCCCACCTTCAGTGATCAGAGCGGTTTATCAAGTGGGCCACTTTATGTCCGTTGTACAGTGCTACGATACATCGCACGACGCTTGATAATCAGGCACCCATAACTTATACAAGTGGCATGCATTCACTCGTTTTCAACGGATTGAATTTGGGAGACACCCAAAATCAGATTGGTAAAACAATCTCACCTCTGATTCATGGGCACTTGAGTGTTGCAATAGAACAAATGGATTACTTCATTTTCAACCGTCCAGTAAATGCGTACCAATCCAATGGTCAGATTATCAATTAAGAGTAATTTTTGATTCATGGTTCATCTAAACTGGGACCCATAGTTTGGACGGTTCAATTTTAGTTCGTTTTATGCCACGTTTGCAATTTCTAAGTGCCTGCGTATCGTACATCACACACTGCCAGAGTAATTCTCAGTTTTCTATTTATAATTTTTCTGTCCGTTCGCAGGTCGTGGCCAATTGAATCGTCGAGTGGAATTTCTATCGTAGAAATGCACCACACGTGCTAGCAGGGGACATGTGTGTGCGATCCAACACGTTCAATGGGCGGTCCCAAGGGTTATGTTTTCTATGCTAAAAATAGGCTCGCCCACTCGTCATAGTAACGATACATAAAAGGAGGAATGTAGACCGTTGGCTATCATTTTCTTAACGGCCATTTCTTCTTTCCTGGTTGGCCTGCTTGGTAATGACCGGACAGATTTTCGGATGTAGAAATTCCACCGTTGGGATTATCATATGAACGTCCAGGATTCCGTATCCAAACGGTCCAAGTTGGTACACGTGGCGCGTTTGTATTTGACGCTTGACTGGGGGCCGATGGAATTAGTAATCCAAATTCTATCACGTGAATATATTTGACGGCTCGTGAATGTGTTCGGACGGTGGGTCCCCCACCGCCCCACCTGCATCCAAAACTATTTCCCTTGTGTGCGTGTGGATACGAGAAAAGCTAAAGCGACTGAAGAGCCGAATCGCTACACGTGTGCCGACTTAGCACACGTGTCATAGATCCGGACTACTCATCTGGTGGGGCCCACTTCAACAATGCGTGTAGAACGTGTCCGCTCATCAGGCAACCCGCAAGCGCACTTTAAATAGAGTCCGTCTGTCGCCTTCTTCACTAACCATCCGTTTTTCTCATGAATGTGTGCCCCACCTGATGACTGGACCTGACTGATGTCCACCGTTTATGGATGTCTCATCCTGGGGCCCACTAAGATGAATTGCTCGGATCGTACGTATCTGTGCCACGTGGACACATGCACTGCGATTTGCCTCTTCAATCTCTCCACGCGTGGATCGCTGGACATTGCGATCTATAGCGGTGGCGCCCACCAATCTACGGCCCGTGAGAGAAAAGCGAGTCTATGCTCTTGCTTAAGGTGCTCACGAGATGGCTTGCACGCTCTCGCAGATAAGAAAGAGAAGGAATGTGGACCCCTTTTCCCACTAAATTCCACTCTATAATCTGCCAAAATTACGGCACTTCCCAAAATCCATCCAGTGGGGCCCACCTATCGAGGGAGATGATTTCTGATAGAGCCGGTAGTACCGTGCTTATGGTTCCAGCCATCTATCAAGAGAAGATTTGGTGGGGTCAAGTATCAATCTGGGCCGTCCATTTACTTGGGTCTATCATGGATGGCTGAGGTTTAAAAGCTTACACCTATCAGAAAATCCTAGCCGTCAGTTTTCTTCACTTTATACCAATGGATGCCAATGGTTGACAGTATGTTTTTCTACCATCACAAGTGGCCACTAATAAATGATGGCTAGGATCACTTGATCTACGGTCCGTTTGAAAATTTTCCAATCCAGTGTAGGTATAACTAGTTGGAGGGTCTGGATTGATACACCACTCTGCCACGTATGCTATGCGGAGATGGTCTACCTCATTCCGTTCTGCCTCTACCGGATCTCTCTGGCACGTGTACTGCACGTGAGGGTAGGGCAGGTAAAGTGGTTAAATGGGTTATTTACAGGTATTTTAAATCCACACGGTCCTCGACCCAAGAAGACGCACTGAGTATCCTCGGGTTTTGTGTTTGTAAAAGTAGGGCCTATGATTCAGTCATCGAGACCGTTGGTCTCAAACCGCCCACTATTGATAGATCATGCACCTAAAATACCCAACCCTTCCTAACCTTCGATTTGCAGGCCACAAATTGAAAGGCTATGATTTCCTATTGAGGGAATATTAAGAAATAGGGGCCATCCACGGTGGGGCACAGAAATCCAGCGGTCTGGATCATTGAACCATGGCCCCACATTTACAAGTTATAAACCTAAGGATACTATTCGTATGTACTTGCAAACACAAAACGATATGAGTATGACTCCTGTACATGAAGTGGATCCCACTGTAGATGGGCCATGTTAGATGATGTTTATAATCCTACCAATGAAAAATCGTATCAGTGGGCCATGGTGTACTAACGAAACGGAAGCACTTGGCCTATCTGATGGACGGCTCAGATTTTCCACACATCTGATTGATGCGTGGGGTCTTGGAAATTGATGATGATAAGGAAAAACTGGAAGTTGTCCGCATTCAACGGGTAAAAAGCCCGGTGGAACTGCCATGATGGATGGCTCAGATTTTCAACACATCTGATTGATGCGTGGGGTCTTGGATAAAACTGGAAGTCGTCCGCAATCAACGGGCAAAAAGCCCGGCAGAACTTCCATGATGGTCCATTCAGTGTTATCTTTAGGCCATACACTATCCATGGTGGGCCCCACTAGATTAATGGCTTGGATATTAGATGCATGACTTCAATGTTTTCGGTTCTCGGTGTCCTTTCAGCCTATTAACATATTTTGGTAAGTGTATTCCCTCGTGTTAGATGGACGTAGGGTGTAACATTTTAGATTTTCACTGTTTTGAAATTTTCAGAAATCCTTGAAATAAATTTTCTATTAATTAACTTATAATATTGCTTAATGATCATTAGCACTCAATGTTAGTTTATGTAGGGGTGGTACCAGTAAAGAACCGCATAAGTCTGATTAATCAACTGTAGGAAGTCAACGAATCCGCCTGATTACTTGAACATCAGGTGTAGCCTCATGATTTACTTACATAATACCCAAATCTAACCGACCCATTGCTAACTAATTAAGACAATCATGAGTAAATTAAAGATCTAACCGGTGCCGAGTCAGATAAGGCCCGGATCTTGAATGATAGACCAAATCAACCCCGATACTCTTTTAGTTTAAAACCGACAGTTTAGAGTAACCATGACCAAATCTCCACTTTCACTAATTATAAATAGGCTACAGTATGAACATAGTTAATCCAAATCTTAATCATTGCCCATGAGAAATCTCAATACCTAATTCATTTCAGAAATGCCCCGATTTCCTGAACAAGCTCTAGACCGCTCGTTGGTGGGCCACTAGTTTCAAAACCATTGAATAATATCCGTCTTACTGGGCTTGACGTCGATCGCGGGAGTCGGACCTGGGTGCTGTCTAGAACCGCTCAACTTTAGCTAAATGACGAGTGCATAAGAAGTGCAAATACCCCAAAAAAATGAACTGAAACTTAAGTGAATTGGGTCGTCCACTCTTACGCAAAGTTGAGGATTTCGGACCGTCGGTTTACGACCAAACTTCACACGTGGAGTAAAGATATTTCTCTACTAATATCCGCATAGCCACGGCTCCGATCGACTATCAGTGACCGTTGAACAGACTTTTAATCATATCTGTTGATCGGCGCATCCAAATGGTGGGCCGATCGTATCCATACGTAGATCATCATTAGGGATAACTATCCTATGGTGTATATCAATATATACACCCTATAGTGGGCCCTATAGCGTAGAAAGACCCTCCCATAGGTCTAGTATAGTAAAAACCTAGCCCTTGGGGCTATTTATACCAAATCTGGCATTACAAAAGGGTCTCATTTGGGCACCCCCCTCTCCCCATACGATTTTGCCCTAAAGAGAAGAAAGAGAGAAAGAGAGAAAGAGAGAAGAGAGAAAAGGGAGAAAGAAGAAATGAAGAAGAGAGGAAGGGAGAGTAAAGAAGGGAGATAGTGTTTGTATGGGTGAGGGAAATCTTGATGCTTGTAGAGTTAATATTTCCTCAACCAAACCGGCGGCTACTACAAAACTTCTACCAAACCCACCCATGCCAAGAAGCGGAGGTAAGAATGATATATTTTCCCTTCAATAGAGCAACCTAGTGTAGATTTCTAGGCATTAATGTTGTCTTTCTTGATTTGCTTTAGGAATTGACGGTTTTATCCAAATTTCCAAACCCTAAGATGTAACATCCTGAATTTTCACTGTTTTGGAAATCCAAAATTCCTTAAATTTTTTTTTATTTAATTAACTTATAATATTACTTATTAACAATTAACACTCAATGTTAGTGTATATAAGGGTGTTACCAGTAAAGAACCACACCAGTCCAATTAATCAGCCGTAGGAAGCCAAGGAATCCGTCCGATCACTTGAACATCAGGTGTAGTGTAACGTCCCGCTCAACCAGAACAGTGTCCTGGGGCGTCCACGTAGGATTTCCCATAAGACCATTCGTTTAAGCTACTCGTAGCGAGGTATCACAAATAAATTAGACCAAGATTTGCCCAATTGATTAGGTCAGACAGGTCCTGATAGAACCTGGTACGGGCCTCCAAGCCAGATGGTCGTTTACACCTAGCGACAGCCCGTGCGGGCTGTACCGCGACGCGGGAAGGTCAGAAAAATCTAAAAATTTAGGGAACCATAAAGCTCACTGGGCTTGTAGAACATCGCGGACCACGGACCCAGTGGACACCCAGAAGTGGGATCTGGCACTGACTAAATGCACCCCACTTATGCCAGGACCGGAATCTGGCGCTCACAAATGAAGCTGAGATACAAGGCTATCCAGCCGTCGGATCTCTTCTACATTTTTAAGGGAGGTCTAATGAATTTTTCTACACCCGTTCACAAACTCTGGGACCCGATCGAGGAACGGTGACCGTTGATCGTAAATCGGACCCGTGCGACCAAACTCCATATCCGATCGACCCCAAATTTTGTATGGCCCTTCAACGGGCCATGGAGCACCTATCCTATAAGTTTCATGGCCAGAGGGCCACCAGAAATGCTCCAATTTTCTAAACAAAATCTAGACCGCTCGTTGGTGGGCCACTAGTTTCAAAACTATAGAATAATGTCCGTCTCATTGGGCTTGACGTCCATCGCGGGAATCAAACCTGGGTACTATCCAGAACCGCTCAACTTGAGCCGAAGGACTAGTGCATGAGAAGCGCAAATACCTTAAAGAAGGGAATTGGAACTTAAGTGAATTAAGTCATCCACTCTTATGCAAAGTTGAGGATTTCGGACCGTCGGTTTGTGACCAAAATTCACACGTGGAGTAAGAATATTTTCCTGCTTATATCTATACAGTCTTGGCCCCGATCGACCATCGGTGACCGTTGAATAAACTTCTAATCATATCTGTTGATCGCCGCATCCAAATGGCGGGCCGATCATGTCCATACGTAGATCATCATTAGGGCTAACTATTCTACGGTGTAAATCAATGTGTACACCTCATAGTGGGCCCTAGATCTTGAAAGGACCCTCCCATAGGTCTAGTATAGTAAAAACCCAACACTTGGGGCCATTTCCACCAAACCTGGCATTATAAAAGGGCCTCATTTGGGCTCTCTCTCTCCCCATACGATTTTGCCCTAGAGAAGGAAAGAGAGAAGAGAGGAAAAAGAGAAGAGAAAGAGGAGAAAGGAGGAGAAAGAGAGAGGAAGAAGAGAGTGAAGGAAGGTGGTGTTCATGGTGGGGCCCAAGGGAGCTCAACCTTGCAACTCTCCACCACTTCTCCATGGAAAAGCTCTCCACCACAGCCACACCATTCATTCCATGATCATCTAGGTAAGATCATTCAACTTTTTTTCTTGAAACCCTCGAGTGGAGAAGAGATTTACATGGGGTTTTAACATACAAACGTATGTTTTAGGGATTCCGGCCGTTCAACCCCAAAAATCCCCGCTCATAGGTCGTTCCCAAGCCTCCAACGAATTCGAAGGTGCAGACTATTGTTCTTAGGTGACCTAGCACCAATTTTAATACGAGATTAATGATTTTGATTGCTTGGATGTTATATTTGAAAGCATAGGAAAATCCTAGGAATTGTATGTTAGTTGGAATTGCATGGATTTGTATGTTTGGTGCTCTTTAATGATTCACATAATTTGATGTATGGATGATCATATGCTCATGCCGTGTTGATTCTTTATACGTTGTTTGCTTCATATTACATATGATTTCATTACTCTTGTGTACATGATTTCTCAACATGGAGGAAGTGTTAACTTCCTCACCAACCCACACCACACACATACACTTTATTCACAATGTTAATAGTTTGCTTGTTAGATAAATTTGAATTGTATGTTGAGCAACATGAAAATATGGTGTTGAATATGCTTGATGTTACTTTGGTAGTTGGCATGCTATGAGTCCCTATTCCTATTCTTGGGTTGGTCAGGAATTTGAGAAGTGACGGTAGTCCTATCGGTTGGACTATGCTATGGCTAGACCCATGCGTTTGGGCGGGTGTGTTCGGGAGGCTGTAGTTCGACTACATGGGTCCTTTGTGCCCGATGTCACTCGCTTCATGCTCGCCCGACTCGGGTGGTCTATCCTACTATCTGACCAACCTTGTTTGTTAACCCTATTTGCTCACACATGTATGGAACCTGGACCACCCTACAACCGTTGTCGCTCATCAATAACCCACTTGAAATTTGGTCCACAGCTTCGTGAGCCGGGCATGGTGGAATGAGACACTATGTCCGAGCTGTCGGCCTATGCTGGGGTACCGCGCCTCCCCGTAGTGACCGCGAGCGATCCCTTTCTCATGGCACTCCTCATGTGCTTGAAGTCGGGGATGAGGAACCCGACGGGATCACGGACTGCGGGGTCTCGGCCTCACGCATTGGGGGGTCTTGGCCTCGCAACCCGTTTAGGGCATTAATACGTGAGGTGTACCAGATTCTCAAATCTGCTGGATGAATGGACCTAATTAATCACACGGTTAACACGATCACATGCATCGCATTAGTTAGGGTGGCGACTCGGCAGTCGAGGTCGCACTGAGAGAGTGTTGGCATTGGCGATCGTTAGATGTTGTCGCACGAGGGAGCGTTGTGGTGAGGGCATGCATCATGTCATGTTGCATACATGCGCATTAATAAGATTACTTAGACGTGTGTGATTGTTTGCTTTTCATTAAGATCATATCAAAATTGATGCCTGTGATAACTTGAGATTAATAGCACCCACTGAGTTGATCACTCACTCCCACTCTGGGACGGTGTTTTAAAACACCAACCAGACCCATTTATAGATGCAGGTGACTCGGGACTAGAGGAGCCAGGTGAGGCGAGCTTCGAGGAGGATGACGAGCTGTCCTGCTTCCAGTTGATGGACGGTTCTCCGCCAGCTTGAGAGGCGGGATTGGATCGCTGAGCAGGGGCTCAGTTTTATTCCTTTTTGGACTTACTATTCTTTTGCGATCTTGTTGGGTAGCATCTTATGCGACCCATGTATTCTTTTGGACATGTATATGTATATTTATATTTGTATTCAGTCTCTTTTATTTCAATGGACTTGTGTAGATGTACTTCATGTTCCAGGAGATTCCAGGCTGCGCATTTAGACTGGATCGCATATTAATGAAAATTAGCTATAAGTGACCCCCGAGAACTCGGGAGTCGAGTATATGCACGACCCCCGATTTTCAGGGCATTACATAAGATCTCAAAGAATGAAAATTTCCTCTTAAGGTACGGACTATTATCCTTAGGTGGCCTAGCACCACTTATACTATGAGTTTAATGATTTTGATTGCTTAGATGATGTATTTGGAGGATCTAGAGAAAACCTGGGATTTAGATATTGTTTGGGGATTGTATGGAATTTTATGTTTTGTTGATTCTCACATGATGTTGTTGTTGTATACTACATGATTTGGTACAAATGGATGATTGCATGTTCATGTCTTGTTTGGATTCTTATATGATGTTAACTTATAGCTTATATGATTCATTGACTATCGTGCATTGATTCTATGAGATATATGAGATGTTTAGCATCCTCACTAACCCACACACCACACATGCACCTTATTCACAATGATTGTTAGGTTACTTGTAGAAAAATCTAAATTGTATGTGAGAAATATGGATGCACGATATCGCCTATGTTAGTTGATAACCCTGATTTTTAGCATGTTATGGATGATTATCAACCCTTGGGTTGGTCAGGAGAATGAGGAAAGTGAGAGTGGTCCCGTTGGTAGGACTACCCTGGGGCTAAACTCATGGGTTTGGGCGAGTGCGGGTGGACGACAGTAGTTAGACTATATGGGTCGCTTATACCCGATGCCATCTGTTACGTGTTTGCCTGGACTTGCGCGGTATAGCCTGTTACTGACCGATCTTGCTTGTTAACCTTGATTGCTCATATATGTATAGAACCTGGAACACCCTACAACCGCTGTAGCCCATCATAACCAATTGAAGCTGGTCCACCATCTCGTGAGCCGAGTATGGTGGAATGGGACACTGTGTCCGAACTATCGGCCTATGCCGGGGCGACGAGCCTCTCCGTAGTGACCGCGAGCGATCCCATTTCTCAGCACTCCCCATGTGCTTGAAGTCGGGGATGAGGAACCCGACGGGATCAAGGATCGCGGTGCCCTGGCCTTACACGTTGAGGGGCCTCGGCATCGCAACTAGTTGAGTGCATTGATACATGGGGTGTATCAGATTCCCCAACTTGCTAGATAAATGAACATAACTAAGAACTCGGCTAACACGATCACATTGCATTGCACTAGTTAGGGTGACGACTGGCAGTCGAGGTCACTCTAAGGGAGTGTTGGTCATACGCGATCGTTAGATGAAGTCGCTCGAGGGAGTATTCTGGCGAGGGCATGCATCATATCATTTATCATGCACCTGCATTAAAAAGATTGGTTAGGTGCTTATGTATGTTTGCTTTTCATTAAGTTCATGATATAATTGATGCTTGTTATAACTTAAGACTAATAGCACCCACTGAGTTGATCACTCACTCCCACTCTGGGATGGTATTTTAAAACACCAATCGGACTCTTCAGTAGGTGCAGGTGACGCAGAGTATGAGGAGCATGGTGGCATAAGCCTTGAGGAGGAGAACGAGTTGTCCTTTTTCCAGTTGATGGGCAGCTCGCCCTGGTTTTGCGAGCAGATTTGGATCGCTAAGTAGGGGACTTGGTGAATCATTCTTTTGGACATACCTTTTTTGTTGTACTTTTGTTGGGCAACGCCTTGTGCGACTCATAGTTATATTTTTGGACTGTAAACATCGAGCCTTTTCCATTACAATATACTAGTTGTGAATTGTGATTCATGTTTCAAGTAATTCCAAGCTGCACATTTAAACCTGATTAATCATAAAACTATAAAATTAATTATAAGTGATACCTGAGAACTTTGGAGTCGAGTCTATGTGCGACCCCCAATTTCCAGGGCGTTACAAGTTGGTATTAGAGCAATGGTTTGGAATTAATTGGGCCATGGGTTATGAACTCACTAACGCGTCCGCTGACTCGAGAGGAAACGCAACAGAGACTTAGAATGGTAGGGACCATCCTAGAACTGGAACCGGCAATCTTAGATGGATGGTAAGACTTCCTAGGAATTAGGATTGGGTAGCGAGAGGGAGTAGTGACGGTAGAGAATGAGTCCGGGAGTCTTACATGACCTCAGCCCATAAATAGAAACGAGCTGGAGACTAAACAACTTGACGGATGAAACCATCGTCCTAGACTAAACGAGCGAATATCGAGCCAAATTTGATAGTTTCGACCCATTTGGGGATAAAGAGTTAGGGGTGAATGAAAATTTACCGAAAATAGTGAAACTGGAGAAAAAATGGGTTTTAGCTACTAACCGAGAAGAATTTCATGAAATGGATAGGCCCATTGCGTAGACCAGCTTCTCCTACCCAAAAATATATATATGGCACGTCCCGGGGGGCCTTACCGACACCTGGGAAACATCAAATAAAGTGGGGCCTCACCTGCAGTGCAGAGGCCCGGCGGGACCTCGCCCGCACAACCCGCCTACCCGACCACATCACCCCGCCCAGACCCCAGCCACGCGCGGGACCCCGCCCAGATGTCCACGGCCTCCGCGGGATCCCGCCCAGCCGGCGTGGTCCCCGCTCGGGATAAAAAATGGGTGGCCACCTCTCTCTTCTCTATGTACACATGTGTGTGACCATTTTTCTTACTATTTGGGGATACTTAGAGTCATTCCCTCTACTCTCACTCCATCACTCTCACTCTCTCATCCTTAAACCGATCTTCTTCTTCTTCACAAGACCCATCCCCTCTCAACACCCATTCACAAAATCCATTCACAAAATCCAACACCATTTACCCACACTCTCTTTCACTCCCAAAACCCACAAAATACCCATCTTAAAACCCACTCACTAAAAATCCCACTCCATTCATTCATTTACTCTTAAACCCATTCAAAACCCATTCACTCAATCACTCCAAACTCCATTCTCAAATTCCCTTTCTTCAAACCTACTCTTAAATCTCTTTCCTCCAACAAACACCCATCTCTTCTTTCTCACATCCAACCCAAATTCATCTTACTCAACATTACCTTCAACCCATTTCCGAATTTCATTTTTCAAAACCCATCTCCAACCATTACACCTCTATTTAATATGATCTTCAATGAGTCTTGTCATACAATTTTAACTGAAGATGTGTATTGTACTTGATACTATTTGTGTACCAACTATTTTGTCAATATTCTTTTACTAGATGAGAATCTTAATGCCATGTTTGCTTATGTGTCGAAGTGTTTGTTTATTAATATCATTATATATATATATATATATATATATTGGGAAGAAATGTATTATGGATTCAATTTTCTTTTCAACCATGTTTAGAGAATAGCTTACTGTAAATCACGCAACCTCCAAAGAGCTCCGGTAAAATAGGTAGGATTCAAACTGTCAAAAATTTTAAGGCAATGGTGCCACTACCTCACTTCACCTGATCGGCCAATCATGCCTTGTATGTTATACCTATAGTCTATTTGGATTCATTTGGTTTTTTGAGAATCTTCAGAAAAATCATCAATCAGTTTATAACATCTTTTCAGAATAGATATTTCACAATAACCCCATTACGAGTAAACCACTTGGCGACACTCTTTGTGAACTGGACTAGCCTTCTAGCATAAATTGGTTTTAGATCAGCACCGACAACAGAAGGTGTATACATGTCAGAGAACCTTGGCAGCTTAGAAGAGACTACCAGCCCAGTGCTGTTGAAGGATCCTGGGAGAGGGTAAGTAAAAAATGAGGCATTAGTCTTTTCCTTTGTATAAATTCTGGAAATACATATGACAACAGTGAGCTCACGTAAATTAATCATTGGAGAAACGTGAGCACGACCAAAACTGCCTATGAAATGAGAAATAATTATTTCTAAAACACTAAAGGGGCTGTTTGGATTGGTGGAAAGGTGTTGCAAGTGACTACATATATCTCTTAAATAGAGAATGTGATTGTGATTACATACCAAAAGCACACGGTCTAAGGAGTAAAGCCAAGTGAGTATAAGAGTATGTCGATGCTTAGAGATTTATCCACCTAAAGATTACAAACAAAATAAGTGCACCAGGGTGTCATATACTTCTTCCATATATATATTGAAGAAGATTTAATAAATGTAATTGCAAAAAAGTAATACCTACTAATGTCTAGTGGATCTGGTTCTGGGTATTGGTTTACTCAAGTGAATGGAGTGAGTGCAACCTCAACAACTCATGTTTAACATATTTCATCGGTAGCAACATGAGTCACCAATTCGTCTTCATCCCGATATAAATCAATATGGATCAACAATTTATAAATTTGATCTTATATACTTGGGCCCAGATTAATCATTAGATTGTTGCAATTGAAAGTTTTATATGAGGTTTGATAATAATCAAGAGACAATATTTTACTGTCCATTTTCAACTTTATTTTAGCCCAAATATTAATCTTTTCTATTCCCTTCCTTTCATAGGTCAATTGGTGTTGTTGCCACCAAACGACCATACCTTTTGAGTTTTGTGGCCACATACCTTAATTTCTTTCCATTCTCCAAAGCTTTCCAGATAAAGAAAGCTGCTAAGGATGCTATGTAGTCCACATAACCAATGAGGATCTAAAACATCGACTTGGATGGTGCGATTTGACCCTTCAATGGCTTGCGATAGGTATTTCAACCGATTAGTTGCCTTTGTTATCCTGTTGGAGCTGTAGTAGAAGTTGAGTCTTGATTGACTACATTAGCTCTCTCTCCAAATCACCCTCATCACTTCCTGAGCGTTGATTTGCCGCAACATAGGGGATGAGGCACCCCCGTCCTCGTCCGACCCAAAAGAATAGTAGCGTAACTTTACGAAAATTTAGTAGTTGTTTTGAGTCAGTTAGGACTACTTCCATGTATTGAAGATAGTTAGAACATCTGCTCGATTAGTCTGTTTTTTTTTTCCTTTATGTTTAGAATATTTAGAAATACATGTAAATCCATACTGTAGGATGTAACTGGCTATAATGATGGCACTTTGAATCCAATATGAATGTATGGATTGCCTTGAAATTTTCTTGTCGCCTGATGAATGCTTGTATGTATGATTGTCTTACTGCATCCTTATTAGCATTATTAACACTTTAAACCACCAGAATACCTTAAAACTTTCGACTATTCCTTCATTCTTGAAATTTATGAAACCGAAGTATAGTCTGCTCATAACCCATTAGACATAAGATCGAAGTGGTGATATACATATAAAATTTTATACTATTAGAAACCTTTTTAGGATAATTATTTGACCATAGGCACCGCGGGAGATTTAAATCACTAAGTTAGAAAAGAATTAAAATGAGAACTCTCATAAACCAAGACTCAAAGGACAACCTTATAAATAGGAGATTTAAACTTTCCAATGATGGTCTTTCCCTAAATATTTAGATTAATCGAACTACGGTATTTTGGAACCATACATTTGCGAAGTATTCGCGGCTTAACCTAATTCTCAATCCTGGGCGACTACCAATAGACTCACTGCTTTAAACGAGCAGAAGACGAGGATCCACCAGGACGAAAAAGGGATACGATGAGCCTTCTACCCTGGTCAGGTAGATGATCGACGTATCGGGTTCAAGTCCACTACTACTGTTTTACCGTATTTGTCTAACATTGAAAACAAATATTTTTACTCTAGAGAGAGCGAAACCGTCTCCATAAATCTAAATCTTTAAAAATAAATAGATAAATAAATAAATTGTAGTAAACTATTAGGGTGAAAAAGTTTTAAAGGAGGTAGACCAAAATGAGCCAGCCTAGTATAGATAGTATACACCCTACTACACATATAAACTTAAAGCCAATAAAACTTAGGCAAACGAAATAATAAAATCTTTATTTACTACCCTTAGCAATTTCGGGGATGAAATTATTTTAAAGGGGGTAGATTGTAACGTTCTGGATTTTCACTGTTTTGAAATTTTCAAAAATTCTTAAAATAATTTTTATATTAATTAACTTATAATATCGCTTAATGACCATTAGCACTCAATATTAGTTTATGCAGGGGTGGTATTAGTAAAGAACCGCACAAGTTCAATTAATCAACCGTGAGAAGCCAACGGATCCGCCTGATCACTTGAACATCAGGTGTAACCTCATGATTTACTCACACAGGACCCAAATCTAACCGACCCATCGCAAACTAATTAAGACAATCATGAGTAATTTAAAGATCTAACCGGTGCTGAGTCAGATAAGGCCCGGATCTTGAATGATAGACTAAATCAACCCCGTTACTCTTTTAGCCTAAAACCGACGGTTTAGAGTAACCATGATCAAATATCCACTTTCACTAGTTATAAATAGACCACACTATGAACATAGTTAATCCAAACCATAATCATTGCCCACGAGAAATCTCAATACCTAATTCATTCCATAAATACCCCGATTTCCTAAAAAAGCTCTAAACCGCTTGTTGTTAGGCCACTAGTTTTAAAACCATAGAATAATATCCGTCTTATTGGGCTTGACGTCCATCGTGGGAGTCGGACCGGGGTGCTATCCAGAATCGATCAACTTAAGCTAAAGGACGAGTGCATGAGAAGTATAAATATCCCAAAAGAATGAACTGAAACTTAAGTGAATTGGGTCGTCCACTCTTACGCAAAGTTGAGAATTTCGGACCGTCGGTTTACGACCAAACTTCACAAATGGAGTAAAGATATTTCTCTACTCATATCCGTATAGCCGCAGCGGCGATCGACTATTGGTGACCGTTGAATAGAGTTCTAATCATATCTGTTGATAGGTGCATCCAAATGGCGGGCCGATCGTATCCATACGTAGATCATCATTAGGGATAACTATCCTACGGTGTATATCAATATATACACCCTATAGTGGGCCCTAGAGCTTAGAAATACCCTCCCATAGGTCTAGTATAGTAAAAACTTAGCCCTTGGGGCCATTTACACCAAGTCTGGCATTATAAAAGGGCCTCATTTGGGCACCCCCCTCTCCCCATACGATTTTGCCCTAGATAGAAGAAAGAGAGAAAGAGAGAAGAGAGAAAAGGGAGAAAGAAGAAATGAAGAAGAGAGGAAGGGAGGGTGAAGAAGGGAGAGAGTGTTTGTATGGGTGAGGAAAATCTTAATGCTTGTAGGGTTGATATTTCCTCAACTAAACCGGTGGTTACTACAAAACCTCCACCAAACCCACCCATGTCAAGAAGCGGAGGTAAGAATGGTATATTTTTCCTTCAATAAAGCAACCTAGTATAGATTTCTAGGCATTAATGTTGTCTTTTTTGATTTGATTTAGGAATTGGCAGTTTTACCCAAATTCTCAAACCTTAAGATCTCAAAGAATGGAAATCTCCTCTTAAGATTCAGACTATTATTCTTAGGTGGCCTAACACCAATTATACTATAAGTCTAATGATTTTGATTGCTTGGATGATGTATTTGGAGGATTTAGAGAAAACCTAGGATTTGGATGTTGTTCGGGGATTGTATGTAATTGTTTGTTTTGTTGATTCTCACATGATGTTGTTGTTGTCTACTACATGATTTGGTACAAATGGATGATTGCATGTTCATGTCTTATTTGGATTCTTATATGATGTTGACTTATAGCTTGTATGATCCATTGACTATCGTGCATTGATTCTATGAGATATATGAGATGTTTAGCATCCTCACTAACCCACACACTACACATGCACCTTGTTCATAATGATTGTTAGGTTGCTTGTAGAAAAATTTAAATTGTATGTGAGAAATATAGATGCACGATATCGCCCATGTTAGTTGATAACCCTGATTTTTAGCATGTTATGGATGATTATCAACCCTTGGGTTGGTCAGGAAAATAAGGAGAGTGAGGGTGGTCCCATTAGTAGGACTACCCTGGGGCTAAACCCATTGGTTTGAGCGAGTGCGGGTGGACGACAGTAGTTAGACTACATGGGTCGCTTGTACCTGATGTCGTCTGTCATGTGCTTGTCTGGACTTGTGCGGTATAGCCTGTTACTGGACGATCTTGCTTGTTAACCTTGATTGCTCATATATGTATGGAACCTGGAACACCCTGCAACCGTTATAGCCCATCGATAACTAATTGAAGCTGGTTCACCATCTCGTGAGCCGAGTATGGTGAAATGAGACACTGTATCCGAGCTATCAGCCTATGCTGGGGTGACGAGGCTCCTCGTAGTGACCGCGAGCGATCTCATTTCTCAACACTCCCCATGTGCTTGAAGTCGGGGATGAGGAACCCGACGGGATCAAGGATTGTGGTGCCCTTACCTCGCACGTTGAGGGGCCTCGGCATCACAACTAGTTGAGTGCATTGATACGTGCGGTGTATCAGATTCTCCAACCTGCTGAATGAATTGGTATAATTAAGAACTCGGCTAACAAGATCACATTTCATTGCACTAGTTAGGGTGGCGACTTGGCAGTCGAGGTCGCTCTAAGGGAGTGTTGGTCATACGCGATCGTTAGATGGAGTCACTCGAAAGAGTGTTATGGCAAGGGCATGCATCATATCATTTATCATGCACCTGCATTAAAAAGATTAGTTAGGTGTTTATATGTGTTTGTTTTTCATTAAGTTTATGATATAATTGATGGTTGTTACAACTTAAGACTAATAGCACCCACTGAGTTGATCACTCACCCCCACTCTGGGACGATGTTTTAAAACACTAACCAGACTCTTCAGTAGATGCAGGTGACGCAGAGTATGAGGAGCATGGCGGCACGAGCCTTAAGGAGGAGGATGAGTTGTCCTATTTCCAGTTAATGGGTGGCTCGCCCTAGTTTCGCGAGCAGATTTGGATCGCTAAGTAGGGGACTTAGTGAATCATTCTTTTGGACATACCTTTTTTTGTACTTTTGTTGGGCAATGCCTTGTGCGACCCATAGTTATATTTTTGAACTTGTAAACATTGAGCCTTTTCCATTATAATAGACTAGTTGTGAATTGTGATTCATGTTTCAAGTAATTCCAAGCTGCGCATTCAAACCTGATTAATCATAAAACTATAAAATTAATTATAAGTGATACTCAGAAACTTTGGAGTCGAGTCTATGTGCGACCCCCAATTTTCAGGGCGTTACAAGTTAGTATCAGAGCAATGGTTTGAAATTAATTGGGCCGTGGGTCATGAACTCACTAACGCATCAGCTGATTCGAGAGGAAACACAACAGAGACTTAGAATGGTAGGGACCATCCTAGAACTGGAATCGGCAATCTTAGATGGACGGTAAGACTTCTTAGGAATTAGGATTGGGTAGCGAGAGGGACTAGTGACAGTAGAGAATGAGTCCAGGAGTCTTACAAGACCTCAACCCATAGACAGAAACGAGTCGGAGACTGAACGATTTGACGGTCGAAACCATCGTCCTAGACTAAACGAGCGAATATCGGGCTAAATTTGATAGTTTCGACCCATTTGGGGATAAAGAGTTAGGGGTGAATGAAAATTTACCAAAAATAGTGAAACTGGAGAAAAAATGGGTTTTGGCCACTAACCGGGAGAAAATTTATGAAATAGATAGGCCCATTGCGTAGACCAGCTTCTCCTACCCCAAAAGCATATATGGCACATCCTGGGAGGCCTTACCGGCGCCCGTGAAACATCAAATAAAGTGGGCCCCGCCTGCTGTGCAGAGGCCCGGCGGGACCCCGCCCGCCCGACCACATCATCCCTCCCAGACCCCAGCCACGTGCGGGACCCCGCCCGGATGTCCAGGGCCTTCGCGGGACCCTGCCTAGCCGGCGTGGCCCCCGCCCGGGATAAAAAATGGGTGGCCACCTCTCTCTTCTCTGTGTACACACGTGTTGGACCCATTTTTCTTGCTATTTGGGGATACTTAGAGTCAATCCCTCTATTCTCACTCCATCATTCTTACTCTCCCATCCTCAAACCCATCTTTTTCTTCTTCACAAGACCCATCCCCTCTCAACACTCATTCAAAAAATCCATTCATAAAATCCAACACCATTTACCCATACTCTCTTTCACTCCCAAAACTCACAAAATACCCATCTCCAAACCCACTCACTAAAAATCCCACTCCATTCGTTCATTTACTCTCAAACCCATTCACTCAATCACTCTAAACCACCGTGATGAAAACATCTTATCCACGTCGTCCATCACTATTTAAATATCATTATAATGAATGAAGCCAAAAATTAGGAAGAACCAAGGCTTAAGTGGGCCACAAAGTGGGTATTGAAGGCCCATCGTAAAAAACTTCTTGGGAGCCGCATAAGTTTTGGGTCAAGCTGAAATTTGTGTTTTCACTTCATCCCGTTATACATGACCTTATGAATGGGTTGGATGGTAAAAAAAACATCACAGTGGCCCTTAGAGAGGTTTCAATGGTGAGTGTCATTATCACCACTGCTTCCTTTGGTGTGGACCATTGGAAATCTAGACCTGCTTCCTTTTTTCAAACATGCCATGAAATGATCCGTTAATAGGTCTGGATGGCGTGGATAAGAAGTTTACATCAAGGTGGCCCCCACAGTGCTCTGCCCGGACGGATTACCGTGCTCTGCCCGGACGGATTACCGTCCAGGCAGGGGTAGGACGCAATCAGCTTCCCGGTTTTCCAGCTTATGTAGGTGGGTCCCACAAATTTCAGTCATCCAGACGATTGATCTGTCCTCCACACGTGGATGAATCATGCCCCAGAAATATCCTTCATTGGACATATCATAATCTTCCATTTCATGGCTTGAAAATAGACGGTCAAAATTTTAAAAAATGCAGCATCCATCCAAATTCCAACTGGAAAAAAAAAAAAAAATCCAACACTGGAGGCTAATTCATGGCCCATCAACGTACTTTCCAACAAAACCAACGGTCTAGATTACTGATTTATGTACCCCACTTGTACATAATGAAAACCCGAGGATACCGTCCATATTCTAATCCTGAGGCGAGGACAAACGATTTCTTCGTGCTCGGAACTTGGCATCAACGTCTTGTTTCGCCTTCCCCGTCCAGTAACTTCCATGTTAAAAAAACGGAAGGGTAAATCCGTCAAAAAAATTTACATGTATAAACCCGGAAGGGTAATTCCGTCAAAAAAATTACGTGGCGGAGTACCAAACTGAAAGAAACGTCCGTCTCTCTACTTTTCTTTATAAAAAGGTAGTCCCTCGGCTCTGTCGTAGCAACGCAGAAGCAGAGCAGCTGCTGTAGAAACCCGACAATGGAGTTGCAGAGATTTCTTAGAATAAGAACATCTCATGTAATGCAATCAAAGAAAAAAAAAACCATTTTCCTGTTTCTACTCTTCTTCTTGTTTTTCTATTTTAAATGATTTTTTTTTTTTCTGAAGATGGTTTTCTCTGTGAGAAGAAAGGTGGTGTTTTTTTTGGCGGTTTTGATTCCTAGGTTGTCTGGTTTTGTACGAGAAAAGCTGTTTTTTTGTACTTCTGTTTCTGGCTTTTCTCACTCAATGCATGTCTGATAAAAGCATCTCTCTCTCTCTCTCTCTCTCCCTCTCTCTCTCTCTCTCTTCTTCAGCTTCTTGTTTTTCAAATACAAAGATTGTCATTTTCCTTTAGTTATATATATATATTTTATCCATATTTTCATTGTTTTTTTTTAAACTTCTCATGTAATGCAATAAAAGAAAGAAAAAAAAAAAAAACCATTTTCTTCTTTCTACTCTTCTTCTTCTTCTATTTATTTATTTATTTATGATTATTATTATTATTATTTTTGGTTTTGAAGATGGTTTTCTCAGCGAGAAGAAAGGTAGTGTTTTTGGCGGTTTTGTTTCGTGGGTTGTCTGGTTTTGTACGAGAAAAGCTGAATTTTTGTACATCTGTTTTTGGGTTTTATCACTCAATGCATGTCAGATAAAAGCACCTCCCTCTCTCTCTCTCTCTCTTCTCTTCTTCGGCTTCTTCATTTTGAATTATAAAGATTTTCATTTTCCTTCTGTTTTATATATTGTCTGGCAAATATTTTTTTTTTTTTTGGTTTTTGTTGCTCTGCTTCTACAATGGCAAAAGGGTGTAAACTTGAATAAACTCAGTTTTTTAACTTGAAATTGTTTTTCTTTTCGCGCATGTTTTTGGGTTTCTTTGTAATCGAATCCTTTGAGTTTACCTTCATTAAAAATCTTCTTTTATATTCAAAAAATGCTCGTTTCTTATGCTCTGTTTCTTAGTTTTCTCTGAAAAACAAAACCTCTGTTTTTGCCCCCTTTTTTATTTCTTTCATCAATATCTTGTTTTGTACGGAAAAGCTGATTTTTTGGTGCTTGTCTTTCTGGGTTTTATCACGTCTAATAAAAGCACCTCTCTCTCTCTCTCTCTCTCTCTCTCTCTCTCTCTCCAGCTTCTTCTTTTTCAATCACAAATATTTTCATTTTCCTTTTGTTTTATTTATTTTCTCCATATTTTTTTTTTCGGTTTTTGTTGCTATACTCCTACAGTGGCAAACGGGTGTAAAAATAAATAGATTCAGTTTTTTTTTCTTTTTTTGAAATTGTATTTATTTATTTATTTATTTTTTCATGCATGTTTTTGGGTTTCTCTGAAAACGAATCCTTTGAGTTTATCGTCATTAAAAATCATTTTTAAATCTTAAAAATCTGTTTTCTTATGCTCTGTTTCTGATTTTTCTCTGAAAACAAATCTTCTGTTTTCCCTCCCACTTTATCGATTTCTTTCATCAATATCTAGTTGGAAAAAAAAAATAAAAAATCCTTTTTTCACTCAAAAATTGTTTTTTTTTCATGCTCTGTTTTGAATTTTCTCTAAAACCCAAACCTGTCTTTCTTTTCAGATACTTCTACTGCTTGTATTTGGATTCTTGAGCTTAAAAGCCGCAGAATGCCGCAGACACAGGATTCTGGAAGCATTCGACTACCCAGCTACGAGCTGCCGAGCTCACACCGTCTCGTTGACGGATTTCGGTGGAGTCGGCGACGGATCGACGTCGAACACCAAGGCATTCCAAGAAGCGATCACCCATCTCAGCCAGTTCTCATCCAACGGTGGAGGACAGCTCTTCATCCCAGCAGGGAAATGGGTGACTGGAAGCTTCAATCTCACTAGCGCTTTCACTCTATATCTCCACAAGGATGCTGTAATTCTCGGCTCTCAGGTCTGATTTCTCTCTCTCCTGATATGGCGATGTCGTCTAACAATTGCAGAAATCTGGCCTACCTTCATCTGGTGGGCCAGTCATTGACTCGGGTCTGTATCTCCCGCATTGCATGATCTTAACTAATGGTTGCTGATGGATAATTACACCCAATGGTCTACATTTAGCCAATCCCAATCAGATAGTTATTATAATGCAACGGCCATCAGTGTAAGAATTCTATACGTGTAGATTGTCCTAAAGGTTGAATACTATGATTGGGTGTACCAGTGGACCCGATCCAGAAAATTGGAGATATGGATATGTAATACACAAATAGTATCTTAATCGGATTAGGATTACTAAATTCAAGTTGGGGTAGGATGATAGAACTATAATACACAAGCAATGTCTAAATGGGATTGAGGGATTAGGTGGGATTACCAAATTCAAGTTGGGGTGGAGTTGGGGTGAGATGTTAGAACTGTAATATACAAGCAATGTCCAAATGGGTGGGATTATCAAATTCAAGTTGGGGTGGGATGCTAGAACTATAATATTGTCCAAATGGGATTGGGATTACCAAATTCAAGTTAGAGTGGGATGCTAGAACCATAATACACCAGCAGTGTCAAAATAGAATTGGGATTACCAACTCATTTTAAATATAAAAACAGAGTAGGTCTATGTAAGGGGGTTTTTAGCTTATACAGCTTATACAAGTGGGGCCACTAATTTGACGATCCAGATTGTTGGTCTATTTGGCCTCAAATTGGATGGATCTTATACCTAAAATCTTCTCCATCGGGCTATCCTAACCTTTCAATTTGTGGCCTGAGAAAATAAACGGTTGAGAAGAGAAATACATCCACGTTCATATTCAACTTTAAAAAATAACCAAAACCGGTGGTCAGGATCTTCTAATGTAGGAGATTTTTAAGGCATGGTCTATCCAATCAGGGACCAGCTATATATTGATATGGGACACGTGGATTTGTGGACCTTCCAATGGTATGATAATCACCAAGTGTATGAGCTGTGAGTGGGGCCTGCCTAAGATGTGCATGTGGAATTCAAACCGTACATCAGGCCCATCTTATCATGTGAACTGTGCATTCCAAAAATCATTGCTATAAAAAATATAGGTGGGACACACCACAGGGAGAAATCTACAATCTCGGCTAAAACCTATATATCCAGTTGCTGTGGTACACCTAAATTTTGGAATTAATTGAGTTTTGGTCCGTTTGTTCATCCTGAATTGCGTGCATCAACGAAAGGGCTGGATGATTTCTATGGTGGAACCTACATTCCACGTGGAAGTTTCTACGGTGTGTGTCCCCCTCTCAATCTCTACCATTGTTCCCTTCTGAGTGCCTCTAATCGGTCTGGATTTTGGGATCTGGGCCTAACAGTGGGAGGTTCATCTCATGGACGGGTTGGATGGTACATACACATCATGGTGGGCCCCACAATCACTACTGTGTATATAACCTTGGGTTCATTAATATACAACCAGTAGCATTTTAGGAAAATAAATAGTTATGCATTTGAACATTGTCAGATTTGCTATTATTGTGGGTTAGCTTTTTAAGCATGGGATGACACAAACACTGGCTGGATTCAAAACTGTAGATGTAGCACACATGGATAAGATCAGGACCGTTCAATGATCTCATCTCATCCATGTGTGCCATTCGAACGGTTTGGATCAAAGAAAGTCTGGCTTTTCTTATGGCTATATGGTTGGAAAAAGGTTATCTAAGGTATGAAATTGGAATTTCAAGTGGGCCCAATTCCTGTAACCATCCAATCTTGATCATCAGATGGTGATAAGATCCAACTATAGGGAGATTTTGCTATAGGCGTCTCACAATAGATTGTGATGTATCCTGTTGTAGTTGTTTGTCTGATTCTATATTGCACAATAACCGTTGCAGGACATGAATGAATGGCCCCTAATCGATCCCTTGCCTTCATATGGGAGAGGAAGGGATGCTCCTGGTGGGAGGTATAGCAGCCTTATCACGGGATCAAACCTTACTGATGTTGTAATCACAGGTAATAAATCTCATTCACATATCCTCCTTGGTAATTATGTAAGTGGGGCCCATTGTTCAATGCTCTTGATCTGATGGGCTGACACAGGGAAGGACATTATGAGGTCGATCACCGTCTTTCTTAGGGATAACTACTCCGAATCCAATCTACGGAGTTCTTTGGATTCCTCACAGAGTTTCCTCAAATCCACGAGAGATAAAATAGAATTAATTTCTAATAAATTGGAAAATAAATTGATTGATGATAAAAACGAAATTACATTCTCTTAAATAATGAGTTCAAACCTAGGATGGAGTTTTAGACTCAAACTCCCTAAAAATGTAACTTACTAAACTTACTATTTATATATAGTCATGATTCCTAATAGACTTCATGGTTTTCAACCAAAAATAGTTTAGTGTCCAATTTGGCTCAACTACGTTATTCATGTTGAGCATGACTCTCACAACTCAAAGGATCAAGAATTATGGTCGAATTAAAACTTACTATTTATAGTAAAAAGGAAAATAAAATTGACTTTCGACCGCCGATTTGACGGAATCTCGCAAATCCGGTGTGGGCAACCCAACGTGGCACGGTTGGCTAAAGTAAATTGACTTTCGACTGTCGATCTATGGAATCTCACAAATCCGGTGTGGGCAACCCGACGTAGCAGGGTTGGTTGGCTAAAGTAGCTTCTCCTACCCCAAAATCATATATGATACGTCAAAAAACTCAATCTGGTTTGCGAGATACGACTGTTTTAAGGTTATGAGGGTCCGGATCATTTCCACCTCCGATCGGGCCTTCTCTAGTCCATCTTTGCCATGAAAGTGTCTGTGACCCGCTCTACATCAGAATACTACTCAGAATGATATGATTCTTCTTATCTCATTAGTAATAATCTCTTTTTTTTTGCTGTTACATATGTCTCTGTAATTCAAGGATTTGGGTCTGATAAAATTCTCGCGATAACACCTTGAGAGCTCCATTCAAAATTTCAGGAGACAACGGCACTATCGACGGCCAAGGCGCTCTCTGGTGGCAGAAATTCCACAGCAAAAAGCTAAAATACACACGCGGGTATCTCATCGAACTCATGTACTCCAATCAGATCCTAATCTCCAACCTTCAATTGATCAATTCTCCTTCATGGAACGTTCATCCTGTCTACAGCAGGTTTGCACACTTCTTTCAGTTTATCAGAATTCATATAGATGATCATGCTTATCAACCAACATCAATATCTAATTGTGACCCACCTAAGCCATACCAAACTTACATTCTCCATGGCCCACTCCACAGATCCTCAAATTCAAATGTAACCCAAGAAATATAATCTTTGATGTCTTACAGGACTGTTTTTAATTCAAATTCATACTCATATAGAACATGATTTACAGTCGCTCATTTTGTCTTCTCTCATAGTTATGTTTGTTAATTGGAATTCAATGTGTGCAGCAACATTATCGTGAAAGGCATTACGATTATTGCTCCAGTCAGGTCTCCAAATACTGATGGAATCAACCCAGGTTTGTTTTCTCATTCGACTTCTAACTTTGAATCTGTAGCTGTACTTAAAATGATTGTAATTCTCAAAACTCTTCTTGGGGCGGCTTGAAAATGGATATAATCACCATAGTTCATTAAGGAAACATTATCAAAATGGGGCTTTTGCATATGCATTGTAGATAAGTTTTCTACTATTGGACTCCGGTTGGATGCGCAAGTGGATTGGATTGAAGTAATTGATTCCATAGATAGGAAATTACTAAACTGTAATAACATTTCCTAGTATTCATAACGATGAAGTAATTCTCAGATCATAATTTCAATTTGAATTAATTGCAGATCCAAACACGGTGTTTGGTAATCCTTGGCTTCTTGTTCGTGAAGAAAATGCCCCTCAAATAAGCCTCTCCAAAATTTCTAATATGGACTACTGATCGTCATGAAAAGATCGGCTGCTACAATTAGCAGTTGTTAAAATGAAATCTTGATTTCCTAGCCACTACTAATTTGTGGGCATCGAAATCTACAGTCCTTTCTTGTGGGGCACTTTCATCACGAAAGATAAGGCTGTGGATGAACGTATAAATTCAAAACTTGGGCTTGTTTGGAACGTGGGATTAGGTAGTATTAGGTGGTATGGAATTGCATTTGATCCCATGTAAATTCCACCCCGTGTTTGGAAATTTGATAAGAAGGATTGGATTAATTCATGTATTTGACATTTCAATCCCAGCAAGAGGGCATATGGGCCCCACATTAATGAATGTGTTTTTATCCATGCCATCCATCTATATACGCCCTTTACACATGATATTCAAGTTGAATATGCATATAACGACCAGCATCTGTTGTGAAATCTAGTCTGTTGATTACAATTCTAATGTCTACCAAACATGAGTTTCATGTAAAACAGTGTTTTTCTCATAAAAAGAATTCAATCCGAAACATGGGATTGGATGGTCAAAATACCTTGGTATTTCCCGACATATATTCGTTGTATAATAATGGCATTAATTTCATCTAATGCAATTCAATACCACCTAATCCCGCATTCCAAACAACCCTTGATCATGTGGGTGGGCCATAAAGAGCAGTTGGGATGAATACATTTTGTTTGTGCAGAACCAAACTAGACCTATCATCTCATTTTCCTACTACAATTTCTTGTTTCTTCAGATTCTTGCACCAATGTTCGAATCGAGGACTGTTATATAGTCTCAGGTGATGACTGTGTGGCCATAAAGAGCGGTTGGGACGAATACGGTATATCCTTTGGAATGCCTACCAAACAGGTCATAATCAGAAGGCTCACATGCATTTCACCCACCAGCGCTGTCATTGCTTTAGGCAGTGAGATGTCGGGCGGTATACAAGACGTCAGGGCCGAAGACATCCACGCCATTGATTCCGAGTCCGGTGTCAGGATCAAGACCGCACCAGGGAGAGGCGGTTTCGTGAAAGACATATATGTGAGGGGTTTCACAATGCATACAATGAAGTGGGCCTTTTGGATGACAGGCTCATATGGTTCCCACGCCGATGGAAAATACGATCCGAATGCAATCCCAGTTATAGAGAGTATTAGTTACAGTAATGTTATTGCAGAGAATGTTACAATGGCTGGAAGATTGGAGGGGATACAGAACGCTCCGTTTACTGGCATCTGTATTTCTAATACCACCATTGGGATGGCTGTGAAAGCGAAGAAACTGCCATGGACTTGTACTGATATTCAAGGAGTATCAAGCTCTGTTAGTCCTCCTCCATGTCCTTTGCTGCGTGATCAGGGACCGCAAGCTGGGCCATGTCCATATCCGACTGAGAGATTGGCGATTGATGAAGTGGAAATGACAACGTGCACTTACAGTATCAGCCATCTATAAGTATCTGTGCACTTCAGATTCAATGGCCTCTGGTATTATAGATTGTAGCTGTTTAAGGTTCTTGGTATTTTTATGTGTGGATATAGGAAGAATGTTTATCACAGGAGGGCTTGTATTTTATTGGTTAGATTTCTAAATAGGTCAGCACCTAGATCGTGTGGGCGGGCCTTTTTTTATCTGGTTATTAGACACTTCGTGTGTATTAAGGAATTGTATTTTAGTTTGAATACTACCATAAGTTGGGGACTGTCTTTGAATGCTATATTCTGTTTTGTCAAATGAAAGTATTGGTTAGAACGGATAGATGCTGTGAGGAGAATTTGGACCGTTGATTGTGTTGGAAACTGCGGAGACACCCAAATACGAATCAAGCAAAGTACATGTAATCACACAACCAGGTCCAAACAAGAATAATTCTTATTTTACCTGAAAAGACAGGTATTGCACTATAAAAGTAGAAATTACGAGAAAAAGTCTTACTGATTTGAAGAAGCCTTGAATCTACTTCCCAAGCCCTAGTTATGCCGTTGAACCTTTAGGAACGATTTAGAAAGCCCCAGCATGCCTCTCTCTCTCTCCCAAATCTCAATTACACTTTATATACGTTGAACCTTTAGGAAGATTTAGAACCTTTAGGAACGATTTAGAAAGCTCCAGCATGCCTATCTCTCTCTCTCCCAAATCTCAATTACACTTTATATACAGTGTGACACTTGGAATAAGAAATAACTTGTGCACTTAACGCAATTTTGCGCACATGTTTGATGGAACCTTCGATGGCATTGACCACCCATTGACGATCTGTCAACGACATCGAACTCCTTTGATGCCATCAAGTAACAACACTAAAATGTTATAGCAAGCAATATGAAATTTTCCTAATTTTCGATGGAACCTTTGATGGCATTGACCACCCATTGACGATCTGTCAATGACATCGAACTCTTTCGATGCCATCAAGTAGCAACACTAAAATGTTCTAGCAAGCAACATGAAATTTTCCTGATTTTCTCATGGGATCGAGCAATTGTCAATGGCATCGACATTGCTTGATGGCATTGAGTAGTCCGTCGATAGCATCGGCAGACTCTGTTATAGACAGATTTAAGATATCAACAACCGATTGTTGATCGAATACATACTCATGTGGAGTGTGGCCTATGTTTCAATGGCAAAGATGGGACCTAATCTTTGGATGGGTACAAGGATAGGTGGTAACCTCACATGAACTGTAGCCTATGTTTCAAGAGTCACTTTCCTCTACCAAGTTCGTAGAATAAGCTTAATCTACAACGTCGTGCGTGGGGCCCACTGTGATGTGGTTCATTTCATCCAATCCATCCATCATGTGTCCCCTTATATTATCATTGAATCCCAAAAATCAGGTCAATTTGAAAACACATTGGGCCACACCATGTAAAATCAGGCCAATTTGAAACTCACGTGGTGTGGCGAGTGCTCGCAATATCGATACTATCGGCCGATATATCAGCCAATATTATCGTTATCACACCCCAGCGAGACGAAACCCGCACGATAACCCCCCGGAAGATACCAAAACCCCCAAAATCCAAATATCGCACGATATATCGTCGATATCGCACGATGTATCATCGATATCGCACGATTTCTTTCATTATTTTTGGATTTCGACAGACGCACTTGAGAAAAAAAAGAGAGAGAAATCGAAGAGTACCTGTAGGCTATAGCGGAGATTGGTGATCGAGGTGGGCCACTGTGCGGATTTCTCGGAGATTTCGGCGAGAAATCAAGCTAGATTGAGGAACGGAATGAGAAATCATCGCCATCTCTTGCTCCGGAACCCTCACGTGCGTGAAGGAGAGGGAAAGTGAAGGACAGGGGCGCGGGAGGGGTAAAAAGGGGTCGGATTGCGTGGTGGGTTACTGAGCACGCTCTTATCGTACTCAGTAAACTCAGTTGGGCCCACCTTTAATGTTGTGGTCTATCCATGCCATCCATCTGTTTTCCCATCTAAAATAAGGGGTTGATCCCAAAATTTAGGAATTTTAGTGGATCATACCATAGGAAACAGTGGTGATACTGATTTCCACCGTTAAAACTTTTCTCGGCCTGCGGTGATGGTTATTGGTCATCCAAACTGTTAATAAGATCATACAGACGTGGATGAAGGGAAAATACAAATATAAAATTGATCAAATCATCCAAGGCTTCTGTGGCCCTCAAGAAATTTTCAACGGTAGATGTTCAATTCAACTGTTGTCTACGGTGTGGCCCATTTGAACATTGTATATACTTTATTTTTGGGCTAAAGCCCTGAGATTATCTGCTAAAATGGATGGATGGAGCGGATAAAATACATAAATCATGGTGGACCTCACATGAGTTTACTCAGTACGCTAAGCGTAGTAACTCACTAGGGCAATCGCATAAGTGGTGTCACCAAGTTTTGTGGGTCCCACGGTAATGTATGTGTCGTATCCACACCGTTCATTAATTTAGAAATATTTTTTAGGGCATGACACAAACAATGACATAGATCTAAATCTTTAGTAGACCCCACCACAGAGAAAAGTGGAAAGAGTGACGCTCACCATTGAAACTCGAAACCTTCCTAGGGCCCATCATAATGTTTTTTTGTGATTTAATCTGTTCATAAGTCTAGGAAGATATGGACTAATGGAAAACACAAATATTATCTTGATCATCCATCTCTTGTGGCCTTCAAGAAGTTTGTAATGGTAAACGTCACTCTCTCCACTGTTTTCTGTGGTGGGGTGTAACGCCCTGAAAATTGAGGGTCACGCATAGACTCAACTCCCAAGTTCCTGGGTATCAATTATCATCAATTTTATGGTTTTATGATTAATCAAGTTTAAATGCGCAACTTGGAATTACTTGGAGCATGAAACACAACCATAACTAGTCTACTGAAATGAAAGAGATCAATATATACATGTTCAAAAGAATATAAATGGGTCACTCAAGGCGTTGCCCGACAAAATCACAAAAAGAATATTATGTCCAAAAGAATAGAGTTGAGTCCACTACTCGGCGGTCAAAATCCCGTCTACTGGGCCAACGGGGAACCATCTATCAGCTGGAAATAAGATAGCTCGTCCACCTCCTCAAGGCTCGCGCCGTCAAGCTCCTTATACTCTGCATCACCTGCGTCTATGAGAGAGTTTGGTTGGTGTTTTAAAACACCGTCCTAGAGTGGGAGTAAGTGATCAACTCAGTGGGTGCTATTAGTCTTAAGTTGTAACAGGCATCAATTATATTATGAATTTAATGAAAGGCAAGCATTCATAAACACCTAACTAATCTTGTTAATGCAGATGCATGAAAAATGATATGATGCATGCCCTCGCCACGACACTCCCTCAAGCGACTCCGTCTAACGATCGTGCATGACTAACACTCCCTTAATGCGACCTCGACTGCCGATGCAATGATAATGTTAGCCAAGTTCTTAGTTAATTCCATTCATCGAGCAGGTTGGGGAAACTGATTCCATCGGGTTCTCCATCCTCGACTTCCAGCACATGGGGAGTGCTAAGGAAAGGAATCGCTCGCGGTCACTACGAAAAGGCTCATCACCCCAGCGTAGGCCGACGCTCGAATACAGTGTCTCATTCCACCATGCCCGGCACATGAGTCGGTGGATCAGCTTCAAATGGTTAACAATGGGCTATAGTGGTTGAAAGGTGTTCGAAGTTCCATACATATGTAAGCAAACAGGGTTAACAGATAAGGTTAGTCAGTAAGTGGACTAGACCGCACGAGTTTCAGGCAAGTACGTGACAAACAACATTGGGTATGAGTGACCCATGTAATTTAACTATTGTCGCCTATATGCACCTGCCCAAATCCATAGGTTTAGCCTCAGGATAGTCTTACCTACGGGACCACCTTCGCTCTTCTCATGTTCCTAACCAACCCAAGAGTTTTGATGGTGATGCATAACATACCAACTATCAATATATCAATTAGCATAAACCATATCATGTTTTCATACTTCTCAACATACGATTCAAATCTTTTAATGAGCAAAACTAATATTAATCACAAACAAAGGTGCATATGTGTTGTGTGGGTTAGTGAGGAAGTTAAGCACTTCCTACATCTCGTAGATCAAATGCACAAGATTTAATGAATCATACATATTACAAAGCAACACCATATGAGAAAATCATACAAGATATGAACATGTAATCATCCATTGTAATCTAATCATGTGATAAACACGAACAACATCATATGGGAACTAACAAAACATACAATTCCTTATAATCCCCAAACAAACATCCAAATCCTAGGTTTTTTCTAGATTCTTCAAATACATCATCCAAGCAATCAAAATCATTAGACTCATAGTATAATTGGTGCTAGGCCACCTAAGGATAGTAGTCCGCACCTATGGATCATTGAAGACTTGGAAACAACCTAGGAGTGTGGATTTTTGGGGTCGATCGACCGAAATCCCTAAAGCAAGCACTTGCATGTTAGAACTCTATGTCAATCCCTTCTCAACCCAAGGGTTTCAAGAAAAAAAGATGAAGGATTTACCTATATGATCAACAGAGCGATTCTTGCGGTTGTGGTGGAAGGTTTCCTTTGGAGAAGGGATAGGGAGTTGCAAGATTGGGTTTCCTTGGGCCCCACCTCGATCTATAATCCACCCCTGCTCTCCTCCACTCACTCTTTCTCTCCTTGCTCTCTCTTTACTTCCTTGGTAGTGGTAGTTGTGGTGAGGTTTATGAGATAAGGAGCTAGGGTTTTATTTCCTAGACTTGGACCCTTTGGCCTTAAGTTTCATCAACTTTCCAAAATAGCCTTATGGGGGCCCCTTCTAGTTTTGGGGCTGCTTTGTCACCTCCTTGGCCACCAAATTCGGTGTGTAGGTGTCTCATGGCCTGATGAGGGGCTATGCAAAATTTGAGGGCAATCGGATATAGGGTTTAATCACACAGCTTCAATCTTCAAATGGCCCTATAAAGTCCATTCTTGTTGTTGGGGTGTTTCTGGTGGCTCACTAGCCATGAAACCTATAGGATAGGTGCTCCATGGCCCGATGAAGGGCCATACAAAATTTGAAAACGATCGAATATGGGGTTTGATCGTACGGGTCTGATTTTCGATCAACGGTCACTATTCCACGATCGGGTCCCAGAGTTTGTGGACGAGCGTAAAAAAATACATTAGTCCTTCACCGTAAATGTAGAAGAGATCTGACGGCTGAAAAGCCTTGAATCTCAGTTTCATTTACAAGTGCCAGATTTCAATTCTGGCCTTGGGCGGGTTGCCTTTGGCAAGTACCGCTGAACGGCACGGATAATTAATTTATGGGTGTCTACTGAGTCTGTGGTCCGCGATGGACCACAAGCCCAGTGAGATCTTTGGTTCCCTAAATTTTTAGATTTTTCTGACCTTCCTCGGCTACTGCATAGCCCGTACGGGCTGTTGCTAAGTGCAAACGGCCATCTGCCTCGACGGCCCACACTTGGTCCGATCATGACCAGGCTGGTCTAACTACGAGTGGTTTACGCAAGTGGTCTTGTGGAAAATCCTACGTGGACGCCCCAAGACACTATTCTGGTTGGACAAGATGTTACATGGGGTCCACTCGAGCTCTAGATCTGACTCATTTTTTGGCTCATGCCCTAAAATGAACTATTCAAATAGATGGACGGTGTGGATAGAAAAAATACATCATGGTGGCACCCACATAACTTGGTGACATCACTTGTGACTGTAAGGGGTGCGGATTTCCTGCGAAAGCCTTTCGCAGAAAGTTCCTGCGCAAGGATGCTGGGTGGGGCCCACCAAAATGTTTTTGAGATATCCACCCCATTCATTCGTTTTATGAGATCATTTTAGGATGTGCGCCCAAAAATGAGGTGTATCCAACACTCAAGGGGGCCATACAAGAGGAAAAAGTGGGCATTCAGTGAATACCGTTGAAGCGTTTTTATGGCCATAAACGTTTCGTATCAGGCTATAATTTTGGTGTTTTCACTTCATCCCATTGGGAATGACCTTGTAAAAGGTTTGGATATCATATAAACATCAAGGTGGAGCCCAGTAAGGTTTCAACGGCAGAAATTTTTTGCCCCAATTTTCCCTCTCGTGTGACCTACTTGAGTGTTGTATCCATCTCATTTTTGGTAGAATGCACTAAAATGAGCTCGAAATACGGATGGACGGAATGGATTTATAAAATACATTACAGTGGGCCCCACCTAACATCCTTACGCAGGAACTTCCTGCGAAAGGCTGGTGCACCACACACCAAATATATAGTGGAAACGGATTGGCTACTCCCCCTGACACTCTTTTGCTGGTGGTCGGTGCTCTGTGGGCCCCACCATGATGTATGTGTTTCATCCATGCCTTCCATCTATTTTTATAGATCATTTTAGAGTGTGAAACCAAAAATGAGGTATATCTCAATCTCAAGTGGACCACATTACAGGAAACAGTGTTAAATGAGCGTCGACCATTAAAAACATTTTGGGGGCCATTAAAGTTTTGGATCAAGCTGATTTTTGTTTGTTCCCTTCATCTGGGCCTGTATGACCTAATCAATAGATTCGATGTCAAATAAACAGTACAGTGGGCCTTAGGAGGATTTTAATGGTGGATATCCAATCACTATTGTTTTCATGTGGTGTGGTCCACCTGAGATTTATATCCGTCTCATTTTTGAGATCAAGCCATAAAATGATCTGTAAAAATGGATGAACGGAATGGATGAAACAAATACATCATGGTGGGGGCCATAGAGCACTGACCACCAGCCACGGGGCTGGTGTTGGGGGAGTAACCAATCTGTTTCCTACGGCTGTTGTAGGTACGTGGGACGCGCGTCCTACCCCCGCCTATCTCTGGCCTCGAACGGGCAGTTCTGTGGGCGGGCCCACCGTGATGTACCTATAAATCTAAGTTGTCCATCCATTTTTTTCGATCATTTTAAGCATGAAAACAAAAATGAGGCAGATTCAACGCTAAAATGGACCACACACTCTTACATTTAATACAACTGGCATTCGATGCTTTATGCATTTAATGCAGCCAAGCTTATTATTTGGTGTGGTCCACTTGATCGTTGGATCTACCTCATTTTTGTGTTCAAGCCTTAAAATGATGTAAGAAAAGGGATTGATGGCTTGGATGTACAGATGCAACATGATGGGCCCACTCACAGAACTACCCTATCATTGATATATATATTTCTCAAATTTTACTTCTTTAGTTCTTCTTTTGCTTTTCAATGAATTGGTTGTGTTTTCATACATGACTATGATATATTTATAAATATCATGCATTCAATTTAAATATAGTTGTATTAGTTCAGTTAAACATCGCATAGCTTAGGACCCTATACAATGGAAATTTATTATGTGCATCTTTTTTTTGAGATGTTATGATTTAAAAGTGTGTATTAAGGGCTTTTTTAACAATCCCCAAAGTTTCATTAACAAATTCAACCATTTTCCCAATGTTTTCCCATGTTTCCTAAAAAGTGCGATAAATTATGTGATACAAACGATATATCCCATGCAATAACCGATACGTATCTGTATCCCAAGGGTGTGATACATCGTGCGATACTGATATTTCGAACACTCCTGAACTGAGATTGACCTATTTTTGGGGTGTCCATTCATCCTGGTAGAGGGTGTATTGTAAATAGTGGACTGCGAATTATTTTCCTAATGCCTATAAAAATGATGTTTAAAACTAAAATAAAAGGCGGTCCAAATTCAAAGGAAAAATAAATAGATCAAACATCCATCTCCTTTTCGTAGCTTAATTTCTAGGCTATGTACTATCCACACTGGGTCATTGATTTGATGGTTTAGATTGTCTTACAATGTCGGTTTAAATGCTTACCACAATTTTTTAAATGGTGTAAAACAAACATAGGAGCCAGTATATGAGAGGGCTGCCTTCCTACAAAATGGGCTGCTATCAGGTAGGCCATTGTGTATGTGGCCCAACTTAAAATTGAGCCAGGTGGTCATAAAAAATTGACCAACGGTTAGGGCTATCAATGAGAGGGTTTGTGATGGGCTCAGGCCAATTGGCGAGTTGGGCGGTTTTTCTTGGCCCAATGGTCCATATTCAGCACATAAATGAGGTCATAGGCCTCCAACTTGGGTTCGGGTCCGCCCGAACGACACAGGTTGTGTTAGGGTACTTGGGTCAGGTCAGCGTTGGAAAACTCCGCACTAATTTAAAATCGAGTTGGGATATGGTCGAAAATGTATTTGGGTTGGGTCGAGTTGTGGGTTGGGTCTGGCTCGGGTTAACCCTCAACCTTATCCAACTTAATCGAGTTGAACCTTTATGTGGGCACTGCCTGATTTTTGGACCAGGGCACATAGATGGGCAGAGCCACAAGGGGCAGGGCTGTCGATGGGCTGGGCTTAGCAAAATAAAGTTTTTTAATAGCCCAGCCCAAATGGTTCAAAACCCGGTTGAGTGCCAAACCCCAGGTCTGCCCATTGACAGCCCTGCATAGCGGTTCAACCATTGGAGGCGGAATGCGTCCTATCTTACTATGTCAAGTAAGGTGTCATCGGTCGGGTTATGAATGGGCCAAGGTCTATCCAAGCCTGGCCTACAGTGTTTAATATGGAATCTGGCTCCGCTAGCCCGAGTCCATCCCTAAATGTGTCATTACTCTTGAGCCCAAGCGAGAAGCCCAAGCCAGAGAGAGGTTGCTGGAGAAGAAAGGAGTGTGTGTGTGTGTGTGTGTGTGTGTGTGTGTGTGTGTGTGTAGAGAGAGAGAGAGAGTCATGCTCACCTGCGCACCTACGCACGTGCACACCTTTGCACACGTGTCATGTGTGTCTAATCTGAACGGTCCATGTGATGCGGAATCCCATGAAACCTTGTATGAAAAATTTTCACCTAGATCTAAAATTCTGGTGGGCCATAGCAAAGAGAAATGTAAATCAAGGGAGGAAACTGTTTTCATTTTTCATGGCCCATCAAAGTTTTAAATCAAAGTAAAACTTGGGCCTAGGGGGTTTCACGAGGTGCTGCTTCACATGAACGGTTCAGATTTTGGATCCACATCACGTATGATGAGTTCTCAAAAAAGTTCGCACCAGTTCCGTGTGAACTGGTGTGCAGGTGAGCATTTCCCTATATATATATATATACACACACACACACACACACACACACACACACTCATGGGAACTTCCCTTGAGGTCGAGCTGTGTGGGCCCCACTGTGATGTGTGTCGACCATCAACACCATGCATTTGATGGTTCCCCTTTAAATTATGGGATATCCCAAAAATCAGCCGTATATACGACCTCAAGTGGGCCATACCATCTAAAATCATGTGAAGACGTGCCTAAAACATATAAAAGCACTTGGTGGGGCCCACCTGAAATTTGGATGCATCTGGAACTTGGTCTGACCCCTCATCCAAGTGGGACACACATAATGGACATGCTGGATTTGTGAACCACATCTCAGTGGGCTTAACAAATGATTATGAATGTTTTAATGGAGGGTAACCCCTCTCAACTTTTGTATGTGGTGTGGCCCACACAAGTAACGAATTGACTTTATTTTTAAGCCCTAGGTCTATCATAGAGTGGTGCATCTGACTGATGGGGTAGATGTTCAACACGCATCATGGTGGGGCCCACACAGCTTGACCTCATGGGAAGTTCGCATAGAACCTTTTCCCATATATATATATATGTGTATATATATATATATATATATATATATATATAGAGAGAGAGAGAGAGAGAGAGAGAGAGAGAGAGAGAGAGAGAGAGAGAGAGAGAGAGAGGGCTTGATTTGTGAACCACTTCTAAATAGGCCCAATAAATAATTATGAATGTTTTAATGGGAGGGTAACCCCTCTCAACTTTTGTATGTTGTGTAACACACCCAAGTCACGAATTGACTTGATTTTTAAGCCTGTGGCCCACCATGGAATGGTGCATATGGCTGCTAGGGTAGATGTTCGATGAATGTGGGGTCCACATAGCTCGACCTCATGAGAACTTCCCATGAGGTCGACCTCATAGTACCATTGTGTGTATATAAAACCAAATTGCCTTTTGAACCCAAATGGGTCAGGCAGGCTAATGATGGACTTTGTACATGGTCCATACTTGGCCTCTCTGCAAGTGGGCTTGAAATTTTAAACCAGAACCTGACCCATGAGCCTGATACCCAGCCCAAATCTGGCCTGAGGCAGGCCGGCAGCCCATTGACGGGTTGTTAACCCAATCATGACAGGGTTTTGTGGGATCCACCATGATGTATGTGTTCTGTCCACACTATACATCCATTTTAAGAGATCGTTTTAAAGTATGAGCCCAAAAATGAGGCAGATCCAAGGCTCAAGTGGGCCACACCATAAGAAACAGATGGAATTAAACACCTTCCGTGGAGAACTTTTTTAAGGCTACACAAGTTTTTGACGAAGCTGATATTTGTGTTTTCCCATTTATCCAAGGCATATGGCATTCAAATAACATAACAGCGGGCCCTATGAAGGTTACAAAGGTGGTGGTGTCATTATCACCAATGCTTTCTATGGTGTGACCCATTTTGGCCTTCATCTGCCTAATTTTGAACTCACGGGCTAAAATGATCCGTTAAAATGGATGGACAACATGGATAAAACACATATATCATGGTGGGCCTCATAAAGAACCTGCTAGGAACGAGTCCATCTTCACAAGGGTAGGACTCGATTTGTGACATACCGGCAATTCATTAGGGGGATCCTCATTAACACGTCCCTACACATAAAATCTAGCCGGGCCATTCATTAGGTGAGCCAAAGATGTACTTAGGGGTTGTGTGGATGCCCATAAAAGCATTAAGTTGTAATTCAGTTACAGGTATAAAGTGTTTACAATCTATTTTGTTTGGCTTTAAGCTATAATTTAATTATACGTAAATAATTATTTATGTTTGGATGACTTAGGGCCTGTTTGTTATATCTGAAATCTAAAGTCAGAAAACTAATAGTGAATATGGAATAACTTATTTGTTAACTAACGTCTGAAATGTTTGAAATATATTTGACACATTTACTCCTATGAAACAAGTATGATTGAATCCCTACCTTTAAAAACTTCATGAGTTTCATGGGAAAACCTTTCCTGAAGTCCACCACTATAAATTTAGGTGGGGGCCCACCATGATGTTTGTGTGAAATTCACTCCGTTCATCCATTTTGTGAGATCATTTTACGACATAATAATAAAAATGAGCCATATCCAATACTCAAATGGGCTGAAAATGTAAGGATTAGATGTCCATAATTAAAATATTTGTGGGGCCACAAGAGTTTTCAATCATGCTAATATTTGTGGTTTGAGTTCATCTCACTAAGAATGATAATATGAATGATATTGATGACATTAGAGGTGGACATCGAGTCGAGTCGGACCGGATTGGGTCCAACTCGACTCAATTCTGATTTTTCAAGAACTTGACCCGAACTTGATTCGATCCGGGACCGAGTTTAGCAGGGCTGACTTGATCCGATCAGAATCCTTGTTGGCCTGACCTGAACCGAGTCCGACTCGGTCTGAAAAACTGAATTGAGTCGGATCGATTTAAGCCTATGGAGAGAGAGGGGGAGAAAGGATGAGAGAAAGAAGGAGATGTGAGAAACTGAGAGAGAAAGAAGGAGAGAAAGTAGAAGAGAAAGAAGAAGATGAGGGAAATAGGGAGATAAAGGAGGAGAGATGGGTGGGTGCGGCGCCTCCTTCGGGTAGAGAAAGAGGGTTAGGGTTCATTTGGATTTCGGATCGGATCGATCCGTATTGACCATGATCCGAACTCGATTTGATGTACGATCGGATCTGAGTGGTCCTACTCAATCCGCACCTATCCAAGCCTTCGGTTCGGTTCGGATCAGGTCGGATTCACCAAATCAGGTCGGATTCTGCTCAACTCTAGATGGGATGTAAACATCACTATCGACCTACCCACCTTTTCCTTTAGCATGACCCACTTAAGTCTTGTATTCTCCTCATTTTTTGTCTCAAGTCCTAAAATGATCTCAAAACATGGATGAATAGATTAGATTTACCACAAACATAATGGTAGGCTCGACCTAAGATTCCAACGTTGGAACTTTCTGCTAAAGGCATTTGCACATAATTTGCACCCAAATCAGGGAGAGAATTGCGTACTACCCCACCAAGATCTACCTAAATATGGACAATTAAGGGTATTGTGGAGCCTACCATGATATATATGTTTTATCCATATCGTCTATTCATTTTTTCATATTATTTTAGAAATTAAGATAAAAAACAAGGCAAATCTAAGGCTTAACTAGGCCACGCTACAAGAAACTATGGGAATCTGGTGCCTATCTTTGAAAACTTCTTAAGGCCACATAAGGCTCTGATTAAGCCGATTTTTGTCTTTTTCCTTCATCCAAATCTGTGTGACCTTATAAAGATATTTGATGGCAAATAATCTTTACGGTGAACATCAGGAAGGTTTTAACGATAATCATTCCAGTCTCACTACTTTATATGGTGTGGTTGACTTAAGCTTTGTATGTGCAACTATTTTCGGATAATGCTTTAGAATGATATAGAAAAGTTGATAGATGGTGTGGATCTAACACATAAATCATGGTGGGCTTAGAGAATTGACCTATACGAAGAAAATCTTTGTCGTAGAGGACAATTTTGGATTTAAAAAAAATAAAAAGATCATCACAAATCGCATTCTTGATTCCCCGTTAAACTTTTATTATGGAAAAAATTCAACATAAAATGGTAGAGCGCTTTCCTTCTTCTGCGATAACAAACATCATTAAACATGAAATATTTTCGAAATTCTGTGTTTAGTACCAAAATTGAACACTAACAAAAAGGCCCTTATAATTTATTTATTGTATGTAATTAAGTATTTATGCATTATGGCGTGTAGAATGACAAATGCATTAAAAACAATCAAATTACATATAAAGTTTTCACTTAATACACATCATTGGGATAAGTCTAACATTATAAAGCTTATGGCCTATCCTTATACTAAATCTATCATTTAGTGGGTCACAAAAGTGGGTTCATTAATATAATTTTTTAAATAATAATAAACTATTGAATATAAACAATAAGTTATAAATTAACATCAAATTAATAACTACTAATAAATTTTAAAATGTATTAAAAAAATTAAATAGATAACTTGCGCATATATCAATATGCAATGTTCATCTATTTATTGCCCACATGCCACCCAATTGACGGTTAGGATCATCGGATCCCAACCTATTTAATTGATGGTAATCAAAAGGTACGATTGAAAAGAAAAAAATATATAATTAAGACGGTATTCAAGACACGACCCACATATTATTAATTTGTAATGTTCATCTGTTTATTGGATCCAAACCTTTCCATTGATGGCCATCAAAAGGACCTTGTGGAGCCTACCTTGATATATATGTTTTATCCAGGCCATCCATCCATTTTGAAATATCATTTTAGGGCATCAGCCCCCCAAAAAAAGACAGATAAAAAGCTAGAGTGTACCACACAACATGAAGCAATGGTTACAATGAACCCCACCGTTGAAACCTTTCCCGGGCCCACCGTGATTTTTATTTGTCATCCAATCGGTTCATAAGGTTACATAGACATAGGTAAAGGGCAAACATAAATATCAGCTTAATCCAAAACTTCTATGACCCCATTGAGGTTTCCATTGGTTGGCATTCATATCCAAAGCTTCCTGTGGTGTGGTGCACTTGAACCGTCCATCTGCATTCCTTAAGGGCCTGTTTGGCCGGACGATCCCACAGTTTTAGGAGGGATAGGATCACAATATCCCAGGATATGCATGACTAGCCAAACAGACACGGTAAACTTGTCCCGGGATATAAGCAATTCCATGACCAGCCAAACAGACACGGTAAACTTGTCCAGGGCCCGTTTGGCCGGGTAGATTGGAAGGAATTGAATGGTATTAGGGTGGATGGCATGGATTTCTAAGTAATGATGGTGGTGCCAGTGGATTGTCCTGAGATCCATGGGATTGCTATATCCCTGGGTTGTTATATCGAGTTTGTTTGGCACGCCCGGTCAATCGGGATTAAACCTCCCCATCCCTTCCAATCTCTCGAACAAACACGTCCCAGGCAAATTTGAAAGGATTAGGGTAGATTGGATGGGATTTAAAGGTAATGATGGTGTTGTCAATGGATTGTCTTAAGATCCTCGGGATTGGGATCAGATCACCGGTTTTGTTTGACACGCCAGGCCAATCCCGGGATTCACGCCAGGCCAATCCCGGGATTTAACTTCCAATCATACCATCCCATCCCTTCCAATCCGACCGGCCAAACAGCCCTAACATCACCATCATTACCTTAAAATTGATCCCATTCCTTGGTTGGACGGGTTGGAAGGTAAAATTCAAGATATGCCGGGCGTGCCTAACATACCCAGTGAACTTGTCCAAAACGGATATAGCAATCCCATGATCTTAAACCAATCCCTGACACCTCCCATGGATCTTAAACCAATCCACTGACACCACCATCGTTACCTTAAAATCCATCCCCTCCCCCCTAATCCCATGGGATTCGCCCGGCCAAACAGGCCCTAAAACGATCTGGACGGCATGGTAAAATACGGACATCACGATGGCCCCACAGACTCACCGATAGAACCGTTCGTCGCGATGAACACCCACGATCTCTCACGCAGGTACGCGCATCGTCAGTGGGAAGCGGAGTGGCTGGTGTACCACATACCCCCGACCTGCTGGTGTGTGGACGTGGATTTCCTGCGGAGGGCTTCCGCGGGAAGTTGGGATGCAAGGTGGGGTCTACCGTGATGTTTATGAGAAATCCAACCCGTCCATCCATTTTTAGAGCTCTATTTAAAACGTGATCAAAATTTAGGAGGATCCAAACTCAACTGGGGCCATACAAGATGAAACAGTGGGGAAAGGAATTCCTACCGTTAAAACCATCCTAGGCTCCCGCATGATGTTTATATGCCATCCAAACCATTTATAAGGTCATTTTTACTGGGATGAGGTGAAAACATAGAAAACTTAGACCGATACAAAACTTTTGTGACCATATAAATATTTCAACGGTGAAAAATAAATCTCCACTTTTTCATCTCGTGTGACCCATTTGAGTTCTAGATCTACCTTATTTTTTTTTAACACATCTAAAATGAGATAAAAAAACTGATGGACGGATTAGATTTCTCACAAATGTCGCAGTGGGCCCCACCCGGAATCCTAGCGCAGGAACTTGCTGGGAAAGCTTTGGCAGGAAATCCCGTTTACGTGTAGCTCGAAAACGAGTACTGACGCATCTCGGGCTCTAGGCCGTACCAAACGGTTCAAAGGAAATCAAACTTACATGGCCCACAATGATGTATTTATTATATCCACACTGTTCATCCTTTTTTCTATATAATTTTAAAGTATTATCCCAAAAATGAGTCATATGCAAATCTCAAGTTGATCACACCACGAATAACAGTGGGACAATGATTCTCATCGTTAAAACATTCTCAAGGCCCACCATATGATTTATTTTCCATCTAATCCGTTCATAAGGTTACATAGATCTTGATGATGAGTAAAAAAGAAATATCAAACTGATCCAAAACTTCCGTGAACCCCAAAATCGTTTCAGTGGTAGGCATTCAATCTCCCAAAACTTTTTGTAGTGTAGTTTACTTAATCTTTGGATCTATCTTATTTTTAGAATCAAGCCTTCCAACGAGCTCACCAAATGGACGGACGGTTTGGATATAACATATACCTCCTGGTGGGACTCATAGAACTTGATGACGTCAACCCATCAGGTCGTGTGTGGTACTCCAGCCAATCCGCTTGCTCGTCGTTTCGGATTTACTGCAGAAGCCTACTGGGTGGGGCCACAGCCATATTTGTGTCAAATCTACCCCGTCCATACGTTTTTCGAGATCATTTTAGGACATTTGACCAAAAATTAGATATGGATCTAAAGCATAAGTGGGGCACACGAGAGGAAATAATGTTATTCAATGAGAACCGTTAAAACATTCTTATGGCCATAAAAGTTTTTTTAAAGCTAATGTTTTAGTATTTTCACTTCATCACAGTGGTAATGACCTCATAAACGGTTTGGATGGCATATATACACCAAGTTGGCACTGAAAGATTTCAACGGTAGGAATTTATTTTCCAAAATTTCCCTCTCGTGTCACCCACTTGAGTTTTTGATCCACCACATTTTAGTTACATGTCCTAAAATGATATAATAAAACGGACGGACGGGGTGGATTTCTCGATGCGCGCATGAACTTCATGCGAAACGCTTTCGCAGGAAAACCGCATCCGGCAAATAGCACTCCGCCTCTTTTGCTATCTCTCATCTTCTTCTACTTTTTCCCTTGCAATTGCAATTGCCATCGGTGGGGGACTTTTCCGATTCGTACTCCATCATATTCGGATTCTTTGGCGCTTCAGTTCTAGGGTTTTAGAGAATATCAAAATCGCCTTCGAATCTCCAGGTATTCCTCTCTAGGATTTCGATTCTAGGGTTTCTTTTTCTACCGTTTTCTGCAATCTATTCGAATCTTTCCTTAATTTTAACTATTGTCGCTCTGAAAAATCGTCACATTTCTGCAATTTTCATCCCTTTTCAAGAAATTCTCCTTGGATTGTGCTTTGTCTTTCTTCCATAATATGTGAAACTTTTGAAGGCCCTGAGGACGTCTCATAAATCATGTAAAAATCTGCAGTTAGGAAGAGGGAGGAGAATAAGGGTGTATTTGGATGCACTATTGGATTGTATCACAATGATCAGTCCAATAAAGTGGAACTAACCAAGCTATAATTTCCTTCTTTAGCATTCATATTGAGGATTTGGCCCCATTTGCAATTATATTACTCTCAAGTTAGATTGAGATGAGCATAGCAGCAATCTGAGGGACACTTCTTCATTATGAATGCTATTGCTAGGAAACATCATTGATTTCTGTCATTTCATCTTGATAAGACTTGAATGTTGGCAATTCAATTCGCTTTTGCTTCCATATGCAGCCTAAGTTTGCATCTGCAAGCACCTACTCACTTGTCATGATCAAGGGATCTGATAGATTCAAGATTCCTCTTGGCATTTTAATAGTTGGGAGGTAGTTCATTTTGATCAAATGATACCTCTTTTCCATATTTTCTACTCATACATACTGGGTCACGATTGGTGTTTCAACAGTTGGGATTTCATTTTTAATGATATACATTATTTTTATATTCTCTACTTAAAAAAAATAAAAAAATTTCATGTGATGAATGCATCCTTCAATACTATGGTATAACTCTACAGGCATGTTGGTGTCTTGGATTTACAAGATTGCAGTCTTTGGAACCTCTTTTCTTTTGCTTTTTCTTATTCTTATTCTTTTTTTGGTTCCTGATTACTTGGATATAAATGTAGAGTGTCAACTTGGACCTACTTGGCTATGTTTTTTCTCTGGCCTGATTGAAGTTTTGTTTCATCTTCTAGTTAAGAGTAGCCAGTAGAAGACATGACAACAGCAGCTCGACCCACGTGGGCACCTGCAAAAGGTGGTCAGGAACAAGGTGGTACTCGAATTTTTGGTCCATCCCAGAAATACTCTTCAAGGGATCTTGCTTCTCACACAGCTCTAAAGCCCAGGTTTGTCTTATTATCTGTTTATCTGTTTTTTCCCCCTAAATACAATAGCACTATTATAGGAAGCTTAACCAAGATCCTCTCTGGAAGGATACCTTATTACATACATATCTACGTATGTATCCTCCAAGAGAGTATCTTGGCTAAGCTTCCTATAATAGTGCTAAACTTCCTTTTTTTTTTTTGGAGAGATAAGCTTCCTATACATACGTGTGTGTGTGTGTGTGTGTGTGTGTGTGTGTGTGTGTGTCCAAGTTGTTGTGTGTGAGGTCCACCATGGTGTTTGTATAATGTCGAACTCGTCCTTGCAAGGTAGTCCCACTATGAAAATGGGGAGCCCTAGAACTCAGGTCGATCCAACTGTCAGGTGGGCCACACCGTAGAAAACAATGAACAACCACCCAAAAATCTCCACGTTCATATGGGTCCCATCAAATGGTTGGATTAACTTGATTTTTGGGACATCCCATTTTCATTGTAGGGGTACCATGGTGGAAGGGTGGGATGGCATACAAACACCATTATTGGATCCCACACACCAACTAGTTTTGTGTGAGCATCTCTCTCCCACACACCAACTAGTTTTGTGTGAGCATCTTTCTCCCTCTCCATATATGTATGAGAGAGAGCATCTTTCTCCCTCTCCTTATATTTATGAGAGAGAGAGAGAGAGGGACGAGGTGGACCATGGTCCACCCAGCAGATACCTATTAACATCCAACCCTTCCAATAGGTTGGCTCTACTATAAGCATCACCTATTGCAAAAATCGGCCCCATCTACACATAAGGTGAACTACATCATAGAAAACTATGTCTAGCCATTGATGAATAGCAAAATACAAGTGTGGTTCACTACATGAGTGGACATGGCTTATTTTTGCACAAGATGGGACCAACCCATTGAACAGGTTGGATGTCACACATAACATGAACGGTTGGAAGTTATCCACTGGGTGGACTGTAACTTATAGTCTAGCCCATGCATTGTCTGTCCCACTTGGATGAGGGGCCACACCAAATTCCTGGCCATTCCGAACTCAGGTGGGCCCCATCAAGTGCTTTTATATATTTTAGGCATGATTTCACATAGTTTCAGATGGTGTGGTCCACCTGAGTTTCGAATATAGCTGATTTTTGGGACCTCCAAGCCTAGAGGGGACCTACCAAATGCATGGTGTAGATGTCCGACGCACATCACGGAAGGGCCCACAGAGCTCAACCTCATGGGAGCTTCCCATGAGGTTGACCTCCTGGTACCTTTTGACGTACGTGCATCCATACCCATCCCATTAATCTAGACTATTCATTAAGTGAACTGATGCAATTGGGAGCACTGGTGCATCTCTTTACATATAAAGAGAAATGCTGTAGTGCTCTTAGAGCACTATAAGTTGTAGTGCTCCTAGTTGGATTGGTTCACTTGGACAATCCAATCAATCAATCTGAGCTGTCCATTAAGTTAGCTGTCCCTTAAGTTCAGAACACATTTTATGGGTTACCATGCTAAAATCACGCTGATCGGATGATCCAATCTATCTGTGATTCTTTAGATTCGTAAGCAATCCATGATGGCACCTAGTAAATAGATGGATCAAATTGTTGCTTACACCTATTTTTTATGTAAATGATCTTGACTGTCCATATTTAATATTTGTCAGATTACTGTGTTTATTGGTGGACTATTAATTGTCTGTTGGACCTAATCAATAGTATAGATCAATAGATTGGACTAAGTGTCCCAATGCAACTAGGAGCACCATAACTTATGGTGCTCTGACTTCTGAGAGCACTGGAGCATTTCTCATATATAAATGTGTGTGTATATCTATTGTTTTTAGAATTCCTGTGTCATCAATACTATATATAAAGAAATGTATTGTGTTTCCCAAGAAAGAAACATGAAGCTAATGTTAGGATTGTTCATTCTGCACTAAAACTTGATTGCTTTATCACCACAGATACATATGCACATGTTTATATGTACATCGAACATACTTTCTTTGCATTTTTATGTTCCTGAATCCTGATCTACAATGCCATATTCTTGTCATCTGTCAATGATTGGTGTTTGTAATGCTGGTTTGTAGGAAAGAAGGGCAGGATACCCATGATGAATTGCAGAAGAGGAACCTCCGAGAGGAGCTGGAAGAGCGTGAAAGGAGGCATTTTTCTTCAAAGGATAAGGCCTATGCTGGTATCAAAGAAATTTGACAATCCCTTTTTAGTTGTTATTTCTTATTGCTTTCTTGTGGATCACTTGTTCTTTTCCTCGATGTTTTTTTTGTCTTTTAATATTGGGTTATCTTGCTTTTTATTTGTGTTAATATTGAATCTTAATGTTATGTTTGCAGAAGATAGAGACCGAAGAAAAGGAGCAAGTGCAGGCCACCTTCTATTGGAAGGTGAGGGTTCTTTACTATGCTACATACATATTTACTATCTGTGTGGAGTGAACCTTTTGTTGGGATATTTACATAGTCATTATACTCAACTCAGGGGCGAAAAGAGATGCTGAAGACCGGCTTGTTCCACGCAATGTAGATGCTGATGATTCTGATGCGGATGTCAAAAGTGAAGATGAGAGGTTTTTTTTTTTTTCCTTTTCAGTTTCCATTTTGATATCAAAATACGAATATGGTCACGTACATCCAGTTATGTTGTTGCATGCATTATAATCAGATGTCAAAGTTATTCTTGGGTTTCAAATGGATTATATTTCAACTTTGAAATAAGATGTTTGCTAAGCCCACACACTTGTTGATTCCTGCCCATCTTCATGCAATGACATGTGCCAATATGGTATACATGTTTGGGATCTGAGTTTTCCATCAGGTGGGCAATTGGATTTTATGGCATAAAAGTCAGTTTTACTCCTCAGGTGTGCCAGTGTACAAAACAAACATAGAAAAAAAAATGTTTCACCATTCATTGGTACATTATGGATACTTGAGGTATGAAATGGCCTGATTTTTGGGCCAGGAGATGCTCATTGGTTTGGGACACCTAATGGAAAAACTTGGTTGTTGGCATGTGTGCTTGTGTGTAGAAGATGGGCATGGCTTTACATGCAAGTGGATTGGACTTGGCAAACCTCTTGAAAGGAAAAAAAAAAGAAGCATGGGCTTTAAGACATGCTCTTGTGTGATTTTGGTGCTATTTAAAAAAAGAAAAGCAAAAGAATTAACCCGCCTGTTCACATTTTATAAGATTATGCTGTATTCAGATGCTGTGACATTTGAGTCATTTTGTTGGCCTCTTGCTTTTGTAGTGCTGTAACGCCCCGACTTTTCAGGACCCGAATATATGACCCGTTTCCAAAAAACCCGAGTGTTAACCTTAAAAGATGGTCAAATTTGAGTACACATTTTTTTTTTTTCATTCATTCAGAGTAAGCAGATGAGCGTAGAGTGGACAAATCAACATAAAGGAAAATTTCATTTACTTTTGTAATATACAAGAAGCTGCCCATAATGACTTATACAAACCAATGCCTCCATTCTTACAATTACAAACTGAAATAATATTATATGTGAAATAAACTAAATTACAACAATCTTGGGATGTGAAATCCTGTAGCAACCCTGTGAACATCATCGGCTTGCTCTACACCTGCATCAACTGTTACGGTTTGATAGCATCAATGGCTATCGCAGTAAGTAGCACCCTCTAAGACTGCACACTCATCATTCATAATCCAATACAGCTCGCGAGTCATGGAAATTGATATATTAACTAGGGCATTTCATAATCATGATCATACACTCAAAAATCAAGCCAGTCAATAGAATCTCATCATAAGCAAAACATAATAGCAATCACAATATAAGGAAATATGTTCAGGTAATCAAATAATCAACCATACAACTTTCTATTACACCCGAAAATCACATTGTACGTGAATTCCGCAAAATGGTTGGAAAATCGATAAGCGAACTTCAGCTCCATCCGGAAATCATGGTACAAGTAAAATCCATAAGGTGAATAGAAAATCAACGTCTAAACCTCTACTTCATTCGGGAATCATATCGTATGTGAACACCGCAAGATGACTAGAAAATCAATAAGCAAACTTCAGCTCCACCAGGAATTCATGGTACAACTGAACTCCGCAAACGAAGAGACCATCAATATACAAACTCTAGACCACCCGGAAATCATATCGTACGTGAACACCGCAAGATGACTAGAAATCCATAAGCGAACTTCAACTCCACCCGGAAATCATAGTACGATTGAACATTGCAAGATGGCTAGGAAACAAACATACAACTCTAGATTACTCGGAAATCATATCGTACGTGAACACCGCAAGATGGCTAGAAAACCGATAAATGAACTTCAGCTCTACCCAAAAATTATGGTACGACTGAACACTGCAAGATGGCTAGGAAACAACAGGGTATGCGAACATAACCAACAAGCCACAAAAGGGCACTAATAGACCATCAAAGCCATGAAGGGCAAATAAACGAACCAAGCCACGTAGGGCAAATATGCGGTCCAAGCCATGTAAGGCATATGTGCGATCCAAGTTGCGTAAGTCAAATATGGACCGCAAGGTGGTGAGTTTATGACAGGTTTCATTCATTACATCACTCGATTACAAACGACAACCATACAGTTAATTAACAATGTACAACTCAAGATAACAGGTTATCATCAATCATTTATGCTTGTTGTAATTAAAGAGATATATTCATTATCTAACACAGGAATCAGGTGCGCAACATATTAACATATTCACATAATAAGTTAAACAATTCAATCAAATAACTTAAGAGATACTAGGTGGAAAGGATTAAGGCAACATCTATGATTAGATCGATGAATTTAAGTAGGAAGCTCAAAGGGTGAGTCCTTGCCTTACATGTCGAGTCGCCCATTAGTGTCGCTAGGAAACGCAGGTGTCATTAGAACTAAATCCTACCATACATTGTAAAATCGTATGGTTAGATGCAAGTTTTATACATTATTTAGGGTTAAGGTCTTAACCTAATGTTTGGATTATCTAGGTTTAGGGTCTTATCGTAAAGTTTATTTCGATGCTTAGATTCTAGAATTTGAATACTAAATTATTATTATTATTGTACGGTGGCTAAAGACTATTCATGATAGGAGTTTTAATCCATCCATATTAATAATGATGGTTCATAAGTTGATATTTAGATATACCAATAATATCTAATGTCCTTATAATGACTAATAATCTCTTAAATAATATAAGTAATAATAATAAATTTTTTTACTAACAATAATATAATAAGTACTAATGTTAATAATCGTATTAACAAGAATTATACTAACCCTATAAGGAAAAATGGTAATATAGTCATAATGATGAGTCTAGTAATGATAATAGGTGTTAAGGTCTCATTATTTACGTTTAAAGTATAGACCTAGGGTTTAAGTTACTTAGGCCTAGGATTTTATCCTAGAGTTTAGGTCTAGGCTAGATTTTAGGATTTGGATCCTAGTTAACGTAAGACTAATTGCCATGTTAATTTAATAACTATAGCATGGTTATTACCATTAATGGTATAATTAATATTAGCTCATTATGGTGATCATATGATGGTACAAATCAATACACTCCTACTATTAATGATAATATCTAGGAATGGTGAGTAGAATTTTAATGTCTAATAATTGTAGTTCTATTTATAATAGCTAACACTACTATGAGAAATCTGTTAGTGGTTAATCATGTTTAATAATAACAATAATCATGGTAATATAAATAACAATAATAAACCAAAATAATCCACTTCGAGGAGGGAAGTTGACTTGCGTTAGTCGATCCAACAGCTCGAGTTGGTGTGTTTTAATGTGGTTTGGGGGCGAATCTCGCCTCTTGACTTGGTCCTCATCTTTCTTCCTTTCTTCCCTTTTCTTTCTCCTTCTTTCCTTCCTCTACTTTTTTTTTCTTTCTTTCTTGTTGGAATGTCTAGCAATGAGCCTGGATAAACTAACCCAACTCGACTCGGCTGGACTCGGTTCCTGTCGAGTCAACTCAGCAGCAACCTCCTATCCAACCTCTCCTTCATTTCATCTTCTCTCTCTCTCTCTCTCTCTCTCTCTCTCTCTCTCTCTCTCTCTACTTCCCTTCCCTTCTTTCACAACTACTAGGACCTAATAACAGGGACGTCCAGCCACCTTGGACTCTATTGGACTCAGCTTAGACTCAACCCAACTCGGTTTGAGTTTGAACCGAGTTGACTCGATAGCTACAACCACTTCTCTCCTCTTTCTTTCTTTTCTTTCTTCTTGGCTCCTCTTTCCACTTCTCTCCCTCTCTCTTTTTGTATATTGGAGGTCCAGCAGCACCCTAGGACGACTAGCCTCGAGCTCGTCAGCAAGTTGAGTCGAGGTGGTGCATTGGCCCACCTTCCTTTCTCCATTTCTTTTCTCCTTCCCTTTCTTTCTTCTTCCTTCTTCCACTTTCTTCCTCCTTGTTTGTGAGCTCAAGAGGGTCCGAACGGACCCAGATTCGGACAGCAGAGGTGCGGTGTGATGCGACAACAAACGAGGAAGAAGGTTGGCCTTCGATGGTGATTCTCAATCCGGTGAATTTTTCGGGATTCCGATGCTTCCAAACCATTTGTATACTCCCTATGGAGCTTACGGAAGCTTGAAGTTGAAGTTCTAATGAGGATTACATGGTGGGTTCGAGCAAAGGTGAAAAGCGGTCGGTTTTCTTCGAGCAGCCATAATAATGGGGAGGAACACAATGCATTCGGTTCTAAGCGTTATATAGCATTTTTCCAGTGATCCTAAACCGTCAGAATAATAGTAAATGGTCTAGATTTGATCTAGTTGAAACCGTATACAAAATTCGGTGGGTAGGAAGGAAACCGGTGGTTTTGCAAGCCCTAAACCGCTTGCATCAAGGGCTGAGAGTGCCTGGGACGGACGGCTAAGATTAGGGGAGAGAGACTCACGCGGATCGCTCTGTTGGCAGCAACAGGTTTCTTTTTTTGGAATGATGTGTTTGTAGGACCTCTTTGCAGCGAGGATCATGCATCCCCAAGTGCAGGAAAGTTTACTGTGACAATTGGGTTTTGGTCAGGCGGAGCTTCCCGACACCATGGACGGTTCTGTTCGCCCAAGCGGGTCTTGATGGTGGGCCATTGATCAACACACAGACGGTGTCCATTTCAAATGAAACCGAGTGAGAGAGAGAGAGAGATGTCTCTCTGTTTATGGAAACCTCGGGTCAGTGCTGGTCAAACCAGCTGCCTGCTTCCGTGCACTTCGTGCATAGTGCATTTAGTGCACTCGCACATCGTGTGGGGGCCCACCGTGCTATATGGGAGAAATCCACACCGTCCATTCTATTTGGTGAGTCCTGCCATAGCCCTTTACCAAAGGTGGGGCAGATCCAAGGTCTGGATGGGCCATACGGGTCGATTCCTAGCTCTAACGGTGGATTCTCGTCCTCTAATGGTCAGATTGTTCCGAAATTGAACGTCAACGGCTAAAATGGTCCCCGGAATTTATCAGACGACTGGGTCCACATGTTGTAGAGACATGGGGGTGGAAACCGCTGTAACTTCCGGTTTCATCATCCGCTGTTACAGCGTGCAGACAAATGTTTCTCCATGTTGCTGTTCAAATAGGTGGGGTCCATTTGTGGCTGCCTTCTAGAAAATCTACTCCCTTCACCACCTTTGTCATAATGTATTGGCACATGGGTCAAAGTACGAATCAGAGCTGAGTCCTAGGTGCACCACACCTTCAATAAGTGTGTGAATTACTCACACCGTTGAAACCTCATGCACGTCTCTGTGAGAATTTGTTATTCCACGTGAATTAATTCATTTTGTGTGGAGTGAATTGTACTATTTTTAGTCTCATGATCCGCTCTGTTCATTGCGTCGAACACACTCTGCTAGGATAAGGGTCTGAAAATAGAATAGATCCGTTGATTAGGTGGGCCGCACGGTATGTTTTAGCTTCAACGGTGGTATGTAATGACATTGAATATTTACAATCTTACCATCCATTTCTCAACCAGCTTCTAACGTCCATTACGTCGGAGTGCGCCACCCGAAATACTTGAAATTTGGCGAGCATTCTTCATTTTTTGTGTTCTTTCCATTGGTCCAGTTTGGGCCGCGATCTCCCAAGGATGTCCAAGATGCTCCTTTAGTGGCTTACACACTCCGTAATTCAAAATAACATTTGTACACTTCCGATTGACAAGTTACCAGGTAGTTTGGACTTAAAACCCGAAGATCTTCATAATGATCGATTCATCCTTATATTCGGATGACCCATTTGGCGGATCCAAACCTGATGGATGGTCAGGTGACTTGTTAAAAATGAGGAAGCTTTATGGTTAACACTCTAACCATGTATATGGGTGGATGTATGGTCAGTTTTGTGAATGGGTGAACACAAAGTGTGTTTCCAGAGTGATTAGGGGTATAGGTCGATGGCATTTTCGTAATTATTGCTGATCTATGAGTTTTGGGAAATCTAATGGCTCCACATAGTTATAGGTACGTTTCTAAGTAATTTTTACAAAAGAATTCAAGGGAAATTACTTACGTCAAATCGTGTGACGAATGGCTTTGTTTTGAAATTCAAGGGTCAGATGGCTTAATATGTCGATGGAGATTATACTAGACGATGGAGATGCATAGATTGTGCGTCACTAGATGATGATGTGTAAGGTAAGTCATGTGTGCTTCCACACACATGTAAATAGATTTAGACTTCTGCTGTAACACCCGTGTACTGAAAGGTATGGGGCGTTATAATCTACCCTCGTTAAAGAGAATTTCATCCCCGAAATTTATCATATCTCTTACGAATGGGAACGAGCGAACGACTGTTTAATTTACAGTGCTTCCGCGCATTCACTAGTCCTCCTACTAGGGTTGCTTGTGTGCGCAAGTGCTCATGTCCGACCGTAAGAACAGGGTCATCACGATCTACCCCCCTTAAAGAAGGTTTTACAATCGGGATTTGTTAACTCTCATTCTAGTTATTACTGTTACCAGTAGGAGGATTATCCTAGGGGTGTACATTGTCTCATATACGTCTATGTGTGAAATTGCAACGGGCTATAACTAAAATTGCGACAATCCCCAAGTGTATGGTCTAGCAGGTCAAGAGCATTCCAGTACTAACCCAAACTAGGGAATTATCCTGATGCCTATCAACATCAAAATTTATTTTAAGATTTTCTAAAATTTCAAGCTCGTTTAGGTGGCTAATAATGTTATTTTATCTTCCTTCTTATTTTCCTTTACTTTGCATGATAGTTCCCTGGTAGAGTACAATACAAATTTTGGTAGAGTACAATACAAATTTTCATTGCCAGTGCTCGGGTTAACATGAACAGATGGTTGTAGTGGGTTTGAGCTTGATGCATGGGTCCTTTGTCTGCGCAAAACAGAGGACTTACCGTATCATTTCCTAATCTTGGTAAATCGCGATCTTCTGCCTGATCAGGGCATTGAGACCAATGAAATTTGCTAGGACTTAGATTTCGAGCCAAACCGCGTGCACTTCGCATTATTATGATTCCATCAGTCCATGATCCCGATTTTTCTAGACTCCTGGGGAATATCATGCGACCTTCTAAACCGACAACGAGAGTGCCCAAAATTTATGTGAATGGACGTGAGTGACCATCATGCTTCCAATGCGCACTCTTATCAATGCATTACTAAAAAAAATTGGACTGAACTTCCTACATGGATATTTGAGTTTGAAATTTCTAAACTCACTTAGAATTTCAAATCTAATCCTAATATGCATAGCCTAGGGTTGAAAATTTACCTCAAATTTTATACTTCAATTCCTACGTACCAGAATTTATGGAAAACCTTATTTCTAGGTAGGGAGACATATTAGGAAACTCAAGTTGCAATTCCTATGACGATTCCTTAGGCTTAGGGAGCGCTTTTGTTTGATGTAACGTGTACCACGGTGAGTAAAAGTCTGCCTATAGTGCCTAATTCATTTCATTTGTTAAATACTGTAACAATGTTATTTCTAGCTAATGAAATTTCCAGAAGAGCTCAAACTCTAGGTCTCTATGAATTGTAACTTAAGATTCAAGTCTAGGGAATGTTTTCATTTGGTCTTACGTATATTGCAACCACAACGTTTTAGTTTCTAAGTTTAAGCAGCTACCCTGATATTCTTCAATGAGGAGCTAAGTTTTTGTTTCTAGGTTTCAAACAGCTATTCTAGTAAGTTATAGGGGTACCAAAGTTCTTATTCTTGGGTTCAAATGGCTTGCCCTAAAAATTTCAAGGGGGCCCTAAATTTTGGATATCTATGTTCTCAAATTTTTCCTAATTCTAAGAGAATTTCTCATAAGTCTAAAGTCTACAAGCCTATCTTAAAATTTTCAAGGGATCCTAAGGTTCCAAGTAATTATGTTCCCAAATTTGTTCTTTTTTCCTTATTTCAAAAGGATTTTGTTTTGTTCTTGAATGACTATTCTAACAATCTCTAAGGGGACCTAAGTTTGGTTTTCTACGTTCTCAACCATTCCTCTAAATCTAAAGGAAATTCACCTAAGTTCAAATTTCTAATTTCATGCATCCTAACTTGAGACATTTAAAGTTTGTATCAGATCATTTCTCGAGGCCAAGTTTGTCCAAACTATGCTCTGATACCCACTGTAAGCCACTAAAGGAGCATCTTGGACATCCTTGGGAGATCGCGGCCCAAACTGGACTAATGGAAAGAACACGAAAAATGAAGAATGCCCGCCAAATTTCAAGAAATTCGGGCGGCGCACTTCGATGTAATGGACGTCGGAAGCTGGTTGAGAAATGGATGGTAAGATTGTAAATATTCAATGTCATTACATACCACCGTTGAAGCTAAAACATATCGTGCGGCCCACCCAATCAACGGATCTGATCTATTTTCAGACCCTTATCCTAGCAGAGTGTGTTCGACGCAATGAATAGAACGGATCATGAGACTAAAAATAGTACAATTCACTCCACACAAAATGAATTAATTCACGTGGAATAACAAATTCTCACAGAGACGTGCATGAGGTTTCAACAGTGTGAGTAATTCACACACTTATTGAAGGTGTGGCGCACCTAAGACTCAGCTCTGATTCGTACTTTGACCCATGTGCCAATACATTTTGACAAAGGTGGTGAATGGAGTAGATTTTCTAGAAGGCAACCACAAATGGACCCCACCTATTTTGAACAGCAACACGGAGAAACATTCGTTCGCGCGCTGTAACAGCGGATGATGAAACTGGAAGTTACGGTGGTTTCCACCCCCATGTCCCTACAACATGTGGACCCGGTCGTCTGATAAATTTCGGGGACCATTTTAGCTGTTGACGTTCAATTTCGGAATAGTCTGACCATTAGATCAACGAGAATCCACCGTTAGAGCTAGGAATCGACCCATATGGCCCATCCGGACCTTGGATCTGCCCCACCTTTGGTAAAGGGCTATGGCAGGACTCACCAAATAGAATGGACGGTGTGGATTTTTCCCATATAGCAGGGTGGGGCCCCACACGATGTGGAGTGCACTAAATGCACTGTGCACGAAGTGCACGGAACCAGGCAGCTGGTTTGACTAGCACTGACTTGAGGTTTCCATAAACAGAGTGACATCTCTCTCTCTCTCCCGCTCAGTTTCATTTGAAACAGACACCGTCCGTGTGTTGATCAGTGGCCCACCATCAAGACCCGCTTGGGCGATCAGAACCGTCCATCGTGTTGGGAAGAAAGGAAGAAAGATGAGGACCAAGTCAAGTGGCGAGATTCGCCCCCAAACCATATTAAAACACACCAACTCGAGCTGTTGGATCGACTAACGTAAGTCAACTTCCCTCCTTGAAGTGGATTATTTTGGTTTATTATTGTCATTTATATTACCATGATTATCGTGATTATTAAACATGATTAACCACTAGCAGATTTCTCATAGTAGTGTTAGCTATTATAAATAGAACTACAATGATTGGACATTAAAATTCTACTCACCATTCCTAGATATTATCATTAATAGTAAGAGTGTATTGATTTTTACAATCATGTTATAGTTATTAAATTAACATGACAATTAGTCTTACATTAACTAGGATCTAAATCCTAAAATCTAGCCTAGACCTAAACTTTAGGATAAAATCCTAGGCTTAAGTAACCTAAACCCTAGGTCTATACGTAAATGATAAGACCTTAGCACCTATTATCATTACTAGATTCATCATTATGACTATATTACCATTTTTCCTTATAGGGTTAGTATAATTCTTATTAATACGATTATTAACATTAGTACTTATTATATTATTGTTAGTAAAAAAAATTTATTATTATTACTTATATTATTTAAGAGATTATTAGTCATTATAAGGACATTAGATATTGTTGGTATCTAAATATCAACTTATGAACCATCATTATTAATATGGATGGATTAAAACGCCTATCATGAATAGTCTTTAGCCACGGTATAATAATAATATAATAATATTAATAATAATTTAGTATTCAAATTCTAGAATCTAAGCATCGAAGTAAACTTTAAGATAAGACCCTAAAACCTAGGTAATCCAAACCTTAGGTTAAGACCTTAACCCTAAATAATGTATAGAACTTGCATCTGACCATACGATTTTACAATGTATGGTAGGATTTGGTTCTAATGACACCTGCGTTTCCTAACGACACTAATGGGCGACTCGACACGTAATGTGAGGACTCACCCTTTGAGCTTCCCACTTAAATTCATCGATCTAATCATAGATGTTGCCTTAGTCCTTTCCACCTAGTATCTCTTAAGTTACTTGATTGAGCTGTTTAACTTATCATGTGAATATGTTAATATATTGCGCACCTGATTCTTGTGTTAGATAATGAATATATCTCTTTAATTACAACAAGCATAGATGATTGATGATAACATGTTATCTTGAGTTGTACATTGTTAATTAACTGTATGGTTGTCGTTTGTGATTGAGTGATGTAATGAATGAAACCTGTCATAAACTCACCACCTTGCGGTCCATATTTGACTTACGCGACTTGGATCGCACATATGCCTTACATAGCTTGGACCGCATATTTGCCCTACGTGGCTTGGTTCGTTTATTTGCCCTCCGTGGCTTTGATGGTCCATTGGTGCCATTTTGTGACTTGTTGGTTATGTTCGCATACCCTGTTGTTTCCTAGCTATCTTGTGGTGTTCGGTCGTACCATGATTTTTGAGTGGAGCTGAAGTTCTATTATCGATTTTCTAGCCATCTTGCGGTGTTCACGTATGATATGATTTCCGGGTGATCTAGAGTTGTATGTTTGTTTCTTAGCCATCTTGCGGTGTTCAGTCGTACCATGATTTCCGGGTGAAGTTGAAGTTCGCTTATCGATTTTTTAGCCATCTTGCGGTGTTCACGTACGATATGATTTCCAGGGGTCTAGAGTTTGCATGTTGATTGTCTCGTCATTTGCGGAGTTCAGCCGTACCATGAATTTCGGGTGGAGCTGAAGTTCGCTTATCGATTTTCTAGCCATCTTGCGTTGTTCACGTACGATATGATTCCCGAGTGAAGTAGATGTTGATTTTTTATCCACCTTATGGATTTTACTTGTACCATGATTTCCGGGTGGAGCTGAAGTTTGCCTATCGATTTTTTAGCCATTTTGCGGAGTTCACGTACAATGTGATTTTTGGGTGTAATAGAAAGTTGTATGGTTGATTATTTTATAACTTGAACATATTTTCTTGTATTGCGATTGCTATTATGTTTTGCTTATGATGAGATTCTATTGACTGGCTTGATTTTTGAGTGTATGATCATGATTATGAAATGCCCTGGTTAATATATCCATTTCCATGACTCGCGAGTTGTATTGGATTATGAATGATGAGTGTGCAATCTTAGATGGTGCTTCTCATTGTGATAGCCATTGACGCTATCAAACCGTAACAGTTGATGCAGGTGTAGAGCAAGCCGATGCTGTTCACAGGGTTGTTACAGGATTTCACATTCGAAGATTGTTGTAATTTACTTTAGTTCACGTGTAATATTATTTCAGTTTGTAATTGTAAGAATGGGGGCATTGGTTTGTATAAGTCATTATGGGCAGCTTCTTGTATATTGCAAATGTAAATGAAAATTTCCTTAATGCTGATTTGTCCACTCTACACTCATCTGCTTACTCTGAATGAATGAAAAAAAAAAATGTGTACTCAAATTAGACCATCCTTTAAGGTTAACACTCGGGTTTTTGGGAAACGGGTCATATATTCTGGTCCTGAAAAGTCGGGGCGTTACAAGTGTACTCTAAATCACCTACAATTAACCATTCATATTGATTTCCCACTAGCATCTCTCTAGAGCTCTCTATTCTTGCTCCTTTTTTCCCCTTCGTTTATTGATAACAACAAGAGTTTTCTTTTTTTGAAAAGAAAATACTGTATAAAGAAGAAACCATGGAATATGTAGAGAAGAGTACACGAGATAGCTACCGAAGGTGACAAATTGCATAGGATACAGCTTTACACTACAAGTGACATCCTATGTTTAGCTAAAATGCACAGCACAGTTTAACTTCCATACAAACATGGACAATCAGCATCATCATGATTATGATCATGATTTGCTTAACCTTTCTCCTAGCAACTTGGGCTAGCCAATGGCCATGAACATGGACAAATTAATCCTGTGAGTCCTTGCATAAACTTTGAGTTACCTCAATGCCATCTACCTGCTAGTATCCATGGGCACCCTTTTCTGCTAATCCGCCAAGTCATGTTAAAGGACATGGTGTGCGGTAACGGCCATTATGTAAAGGTAACGTTGGCAACCTTTTCATGTTACAGGGTCGTAACGGCCATTACACACCCTGTTACAGCCCATTACCATTCCACAACCCCCCCCCCCCCCCCAACATAAAGGCTATAACAGCCTCGTAACGATCCATTATGGCGCCGATATAGGTTTTTCGGGCTTTTTTTTTTTTTCCAAAAAAAAAGGAGAGAGAGAGAGACCGTAGCGGCTGTTATGGCCCATATCGTAAGGTAACGGTGACCGCTACGGAATATCTTGTTAATGGACCCCTTTCATGATAAATAGACAATCACAAGGAGTTGATAACCACAAATGAGTTGAAAGTGTGTATTTTTGAAGAAGAGCTGGAATCTGCGTTTCCTCAAAGCCTTCTATCTGATTGACTGCTGAGGAAACCACCAAAACCTTGACTTCATTATGATGAACCAAATCACTTTCCAGAGGGGAAAAAAAGAAAAGAAGAAGAAGAAGAAAAGGGTCATAAATCAAAACCACTTGCCTAGAGGAACCTAAATTCTCAAGAGAACTAGTGAAGAAAATTCAATTCAAAGCATGCACGTGGGAGGTGGCTTCCACTTGTTTATGACCTTGTCAAGATTTCAGGCTCATTCCACTACCTTCGAGTTAACGCATGAGAAACCCTTATGGATACAAGCACCTTAGTAATTTCTTTTTAATTTGACTGCAAAAATTACGCATTAACATCAATTTAGGGAGATAAGATCTTCAATCACAACTTCCGTCCAATATTTAGAGGTAACAAATTCTCATGACAAATCTCCAAAATTAGAGAGATTTTAATTCGTTCTTAGACCATGCAAAGCAACTCACATCTCCAAATCCCTTTTCCTGGCTTCCACAGCTTCGTGAAAGGGATTCCCTACGTTCTCATTAGTGTGGGGTAAGCCAGTCCCACCAAGGGAGGAAGTTTTTTATTGGATGGTAGTTGCTGATAGAATTCTCATGCCCGATCATTCACTACATGAGCTGCATCATTTCCTAAATATTTATGTTGCATATTTCCTTGGAGGAAATGGCTAATCATATCTTCCTGCACTGTGACACTACTTATTCCATCTGGAGTGCCTTCTTTTTACTCTCCAAAACACAATTGGTTATCCAAGATTGGTGGTTAAAATCTTCAGATGTTGGAGCCTGGGTGTCTTTCTTTTATTTTTAATGAACAGGGAGTTATCCACTGTGTTAAACATTTTGTTTGCCTATGTTTCTAGAGAACCTAATTCTATTGCATATTCTTTAATTCATATTTCATTCATGTGATTATGTGAATGAATGGCATTTTGCATTAACAAGTGCACTGAGAAAATGCTTGTTTCAATTATTTTCTTGATTGGTATAGTGCTTTTTTTTTTTCCTTTCCGTCTCAGAGAAAAGTCAGAGAAGCTTGTTCATTGTTTTCCAACACATAAAATTAGCTTTCCAGCTTGACCTTTTCTTGTTGTATCTTATCATGTGATTGGTAGTCATTGTGCTACTTTGTTACTATGTTGTGTCTTATACATTTTCTGGGTGAATTGTGGTATTTGGGATCTGATTTATTTTCTAAATCATTAATACCATGACTAGTGATGACGACGACGACGATGAGGATGATGCAGAAGCTCTAATGGCTGAGCTTGAACGAATTAGGAAAGAAAGAGCTGAGGAGAAACTACGAAAGGTCAGCTTACTCGTCTTCTATGATCTCTCTCTCTCTCTCTCTCTCTCTCTCTCTCTCTCTCTCTCTCTATTGATGCATTCCTTTCTGCTTGTGGTCTTTATAGTTCTAAATTCTGATGTGATGTTATCATGGAGCTGTGCGACTGATGAGAAGTCTTGACTGGCGTCTTCTATGTTAAGAAAGCGAGTTCCTGTAGTACTTGCTATGAAATACATGAAAAATCACTCATGTATAATAACTGGGTTTTCATTAGTTATGCCAGAATTACACATACGCAGTATAATAACCCATTGGAACATTAATGTCTTTGGTGCTCTCTTAAATCTAGAATAAGACTTACGAGTGACTAACTCTTATTGTTTCTTACCCTGGCGAGCTTGGAAAGATGTTCGTGAGTCCGACTAGTGAGTGAAGTGAGTGACGTCAACTTGGTTACAGTCATAACCAGTGTTTTAAGTAGCAAATAACGTGTAGCATTACGTTCCCCCTCAGAAGTGTGAGGCTTAAGCTACATGCAACTTTTAGATTTTTAATTAAGGTTTTGCTTGGTTGCGCCAAATATCAAGAAATTTTGTAATTTTTTAGCACCCAATTAGTCTGATTAATAATGAAATTTAATGACATTTGGTGCAACTGAACACAACCTAAAATAGTAGGAAAAATAGGACAAAAAGTAACTATAAAGGTAAAGGAGGAGCAACTTAATTGATTTAATACTATTACTTATATTATTTTACAAAAATCATTGAAAAGATTTAACTAATTTTTATTAAAAAATGAAAATGTAACGAATCATTGAAAACATTGATTTTAATGTTTTAGTGAAAAATAACGTGTAGGAAGCTGTATGTAGTGTGTAACATTGGCTAAGCTATATGTAGTATGTAACATAGGCTATGTAGTAGCATTGCAAAATTAGCATGTAGCGTGGGCTACATGTGATTAAAGCTATTTTCATGTGCGTAAGCTACACGTTACATAGTGAAGCTATTTAAGACACTGGTCATAACCCAAGACAATGGTTGATTTGGTGTTGGGAGGAAGCCTGTGGAATTTTGGAAAGGAATTGGCAGGCAAGTTAGCAATTTATGCTCGAGTGTTTGATAACTCGAATTTGATGTGTCGATGGGTAGATCTGTCAATTGATCGTGTGCTAAGAATGCAGGTGGTTTTCTCTTTCAGTTCGTTGAGAAGTTTCATGATATTGTCTAGGGCATGTCTTTTCAAATGGGAATATATTTTTTAGTAGCTCTCCAAACCTGCTGCCAACCCTGGTCCTATCAGATCAAGATGATACTGAGGCCAACCCACTGCCACCCAGTTTCGCTGCATTGTTGAAATCTCCAAGATGAGAGTTTTTTCTCCTTTGAACTACCCATGGTTGTGTTGACCGTCTGTGTAAAACCGACGTACGAATCTTTGTGCACAAACATCATGAATTTTGTGTGCAAAAAGGACAAGGTCTTTCTCACCTTTCTTTTGTTTCCTTCCATTTCTTCCCGTATATCAAGGGTCTAATCTCCAACTGGATTTATCTTGTCCACTCGGTTCAACAGCCAATCCAATATGCGTTCTGCACTGGAAATCTACTCCAAAGAAATTAACATAGAAGGAACTAACAAACAATCTGCTTCAAGCTTTGACTAGTGATCTTGCATTTTTTAAAGAAAAAGTTGATTGCCTTACTAATTACAATTTCTAGTTATTTGACCTGTGTTTGTAGTGACCCATCCCCTTTTTGTGCATGTATCGGGGCCAAATGGGTGCAACTGTCTGGAATTGTAGACACTAATATAGAAAATTCGCTGGCACCAAAGGTTCAAATTGACATCCTCTTTCAATAGAGAAATGGTCTAGTGCACCAAGCCCAGGCTCACTTCTCAGGCCTGATAACTAACCAATCTCCATGCTTGTGGCATCAGGATAGCCAATCAGGCCCATCCAAATGTGAGCAACCATGGTGGAGCATAGCACAAAAATCACACCGACTAGACAATCTTAAACATCTGATGTCACTTGTTGGGTGTGGACAGCATACCTTATTTTTTTAAAAAATGTTTTAATCCTCAAATGTAATGGCCACCAGTTGGATCTTAAAATAAAAATAAAAATGGCCACCAGTTGGATGGGATCCTCTTGACTGGTGTGATTTTTGGGATACACTTCATCCATGTTGAGTGAAACAATTTGGACAGTCTGGATCGGTGTACATGCATAACATGTATAATTGGGGTATGATGCATTGGCCTAGCATTGGTGTGGCTTGCTGGATATCAACTCTTTTTGAATGTTTTTTTGTTGAACGGGAGTGTCTGCAGGATCGGCAAAAGCAGGAAGAGGAGCTGAAGGTCAAAGAAGCAGAACTGATCCGAGGCAACCCTCTCCTCAACAATCCGACTTCCTTCAACGTCAAAAGAAGGTTTGTCTGAATCCGGCCATTGACAAGCAGCATATTCTTATTAATCATGCAAATTCCTGATTTCTCCTGCTTGTGTTTTGCATATGCAGGTGGGATGATGACGTTGTCTTTAAGAACCAGACTCGTGGGGAAACCAAGGCTCCCAAGCGTTTCATCAACGACACTATCAGGAATGATTTCCACCGCAAATTTCTGCAGAAGTATATGAAATAGGTTTCTGTTGGAAATTGTTATGTAAGCAAAAGGATGTACCGGTTTTCAGGTCTGCAACTGATTATCTGTATCAAATATATGAATTGATTGGAGATTCTTATGATTGCTTAAGACTCTGGTGCAACCTGCTTTCTTTGATGTGTTTTGCAATAGCCTTCCTGTGGGTTGAAAAATGGAAGCATTTGTTCATCACCGGTTGCATGCATCCACACACACTGCCACTGGTCACTTAAACCCAAACTGGCGACATTCTATCCTTTTTTAGTAATAGAATTCGAACTGGACTCTCCTTTTAATCAATATCCATTCATCGGCGGACATTTGCAATTATCTCCAGTTCGATTTTTGGATTAGGATGTAGGAGCAAAGTCTGCAGTGGGCCCCACTAATTTAACAGTCTAGCCTTGGGTGCGTTTATTTGCATATATAGTGTTTGTTGCTTGTACCAAGAAGCCAATGATAGCATTCAAGGTTTGGAACCGTTCTCAGGTGGGTGGGACAGCATTGTTGGTGGGGTCTGTTATGGCCAGCTTTTGGAACCAGATCATAAATAAGTTGGTCATGAGAGCATACTAATTGTTGGTGGGTGGTCAAGAGAACAGATCCTGCCTGATTAGGCCGGAAACTTGGCCTGAGTCAACTCGGTTTGTGAGATTTTGAGCCCAGTCTCTTGGACACGCGATTATGGGTCTGACTTGATCTTGATTCAGGAAGACTCGCTGAGTTGAGTAGACCACTCTTATGAACTTGAAGTGACCTGCAGTGACTCGTAAGTGTTATTAATAGTACAAAGTAACTGAAAGCGGTGGGAATCCAACTAACAACTAATTATTAAATATGAAGTGTTTCGAAGTATCGGTGTCACTATAAGTTTCACTGGCCAGGGATACATAAACAATATTCATATCACCAATAATATTGCTTATAAAAAAAATAAAGTGGGAAAACAAGGGGAAAATGGTAGAATTTTAAGTAAAACTTGAGTAGGTGCTAGAATACACATTTGTATATTTATGAATAAAAAATTTATAAAAAGAATGCATCAACAATGGGTTTCTGTAAAATGTGAGCTTAGAAGCATGTGTCATTGTAAGAAACAGTCTACCTATCTCATCCATCCCATCTAACCATCCAATCATCCATCCAAACATCTATTCATACTGTATAATGTCAATAACTTACAATATTTTGCTAAGAAATCATTAAAATTGTAGTCTTGATATCACCCATGTTGTGATAACGATAATATTAAGATACTATTAATTTTAGTAAAGACAACTTGAAAACCACATGCAATAATGTATTCATAAAAAAAATAAAATTTAACCTTTGATACATGCATCACCTGGAATTTACACAGTTGAAAATATTAGTGATATTGATACATGGGCAATACAAGCGATGCTTGAAATTCACGCAATTAAAAATATTGGGGATATCGGTACATTTGTGATACATTGTTGATGTTTGGAATTTCTAATACTATTGGTGTGATCGGTACCTCCAAGTTGGAGATAATGATAATATTGGAGATGTTTCGATAATATTGGAGATAATTCAAACAGATTGTGCTGGAAATTGAAAGCCGACTAGAATAGTCTTGGGCCCTTAATTTAGTAATTGGGCTGGGCTCGGGCTTACACTGAACGACCCAGATAGCTTATTGCTCTTCCAACTCCAAGCCCCATTTCCATTTGTATTTCAAGCAGCACTCACAATAGCATATTAGAGAATTTATGTGCATGCGTCGACTTCAACCGTGTGGGGGCTAGCCTGAGAATGGTCCTGGCTGCTTTTGGGGTGTGCTGGGCCTGTGATCCCTAACTTACAACCCTCACATGACTTGCAGGGCTTTGTGGTCATCAGCCAGCTTCAAGCTTGTTTCCCAGGTTGCAGATCCTCCATGTGATATGGATGCCTTGTAGGGGTTGCAATGAGCTGGTTGGCATTTCCAGCCCGATGAGCCCGTCTAGGCTGGACCAGCTAGCTTGGCTAGCTTACATGGTCTGATCTTCTGGTCGGGTTTGGGTTCTAGTCACTCTATCCCCGCCCGGCCCGACTTCATTGTTCAAGTGTTATATCCTACAAGTACACCATCTCAAACCTCGGTTTGGCATACATGTATCTTGAACATAGATCATTAGATTCATTTTTCTAAATGTATGTGTTGATGCTATGATCTGGTTGTCTCTGTTAGCCTGTCATGTACTTGCAAAATCAAGTGACAATGGAGCCCTGGTTGTAGCCAGAGATCATTTGATGCCTAAGTTAGAATAAGCACACAATGTGCCTGGTCGAGTTAGGATAATAGTGCCCACCTCATTCTATAGGTATGGTCCTTATTTATAATCCTTTAATACATCTTCTGTTTATGGCAACGAATCTACTGTGTAGATACATATCACATAATGGATCTTCCCCCAGATATATAACGTTTATCTCGGTGTGATCCTTGGTGAAGATCTCGAGAAGGAAATTCTTTCCATACACGGAGGGAATGTTCCCTAACGGTCCTCCTTGATAGTCGGAATCCAAGGTTGAGGTCGATCAGTCAAGGCCGACATTTAGGTCGTCTAATTGAGATCATGCTGACTGAGGTTAATAGCCAAGGTTAGAGTCAAGTTCTAAGGTTAGGGCCTTTGGTCAAGGCTAGGTTGGCGTTCATAACCATCCCTTGGTTGAGATAGTGAGATGTCAAATAGGCGACCAATGCCACCACTCATGATTGGTACTTGGATTAGCCATGGAGGTTGTGGTCGACATATGAGGCCGAGCTCTTACCGACCTCTCTTCCTAGCTGCTTTTTTTCATTTGCTGTTTTTGTTGTTTCTATCTTACTCCTGTTGTTTGATTAGTCTAGTTCTACCCATAATAACATGCACGCCCACTTGTAAGAACATTCAAGCAGCAAGAAGGGATTTCATCAAATTTGGGTTGGGCCCAATGAATTTTTGGCCTTGGCTAGGGGTGTACATGAACCGAGCCAGCTCGGTCAACTCGCTCGACTCAGCCCGAAAAAGCTCGACTTGGAACTAAGTTCGATTCAAGTCGAGCCATTTTTTACAACTCGACTCGACTCGGATCGACTATATATATGTATATATATATAAACCCTGTTCTAATCTTTCTTTCGTTCGGCGCCCTAATCTCTCACCTCTCTCTCTCTCTCTCTCTCGTCCCTCTCTCTGCTCATCCCAGACCCTGCTCGTCTCAGAGGCCCTTGTGCCAAACCCTGCTCGTCCTAAAGACCCTCTCATTGTCTGATCTCAATCCCCGACCTGCAGAGGCCCATCGTCGACTCGTCAACTAGTAAGCACATGGACCCCACATTCATATGATTTGGCCAATATTAATGATCTATACCATTTTTGAATGCTTTATATTTGTTAGCAATTATTTGATACACTAAAATATAAGTATGGTGGATATGATAGTGGGCCCACATATTGCATAAGACGTTTGGTCGAATTTGGCTCAAAAGCTTGAAAGCTTGAAATTGGGTCGAATTCAGCTCGAACTTGTCCAATTCTTGATTGAGCCGAGTTGAGTTGGCTGGCTCAGTAACCGAGTCAAGCCGGGTCAGCCTGGTGACTGAGCCGAGCCGAGCTAAGCCCAGCTCGGCTCGGTTCTGCTCGATGTACACCCCTAGTCTGGCCTTGGGCTTACTGTCCTAGGTCATGCTGACACGGGCCCATTGCGACCCCCTTTCACCTACCATTGATTAGACGATCACGTTGTAGATAGAACCACTAGGAAAAATCGCCCAGGTGGGACAATCCTGACCCATGAACACTAAACACGAACAATACGAACAATTGGACGGTCATGATCGATCCACAGTTAAGCACCCCATCCCTCTCCCAGCACACTCTCACCCGTTCTCAGTAACCGAATACGAAAGGGAAGATATTTCAGTTTCAGATTTTCAGATTTCAGATTTCATTTCCCATCGTCATGCTCCCTTCTTAATAACCCTCTCTAGCACACGCAGCAGCGGCAATGCTCTCCCTCCAACCACTCCTCCCTATAAACCCCAACCGTCCATCTCTCAAAACCCTCTTCTCCTGTCCTTCCAAAACCCTAACAAATTTCACTTCCATCAGCAAGAGCCGCAAGATCCTCTCCGTTCTCCAGTGGAATCGCCGTCCCCAGCTGTCCGGCCCCACCCCCCGCGTCGTCGTTGTCACCTCCGGCAAGGGCGGCGTCGGCAAGACAACCACCACCGCCAATCTCTCCCTATCTCTCGCCCGTCTCTCCTTCTCCGTCGTTGCTATCGACGCTGATGTCGGCCTCCGCAACCTCGACCTCCTCCTCGGCCTCGAGAACCGCGTCAACTACACTGCCCTCGACGTCCTCAACGGCGACGCCCGCCTCGATCAGGCCCTCGTCCGCGACAAGCGCTGGCCCAATTTCCGCCTCCTCTGCATTTCCAAGCCCCGTTCGAAGCTACCCCTCGGCTTTGGCGGCAAGGCCCTGCTCTGGCTCGTCGATGCCCTCAAATCCCAGCCTGACAGCCCGCCCGACTTCATCCTCATCGACTGCCCTGCTGGCATTGATGCCGGCTTCATCACTGCCATCACTCCTGCTAATGAGGCGATCCTTGTTACCACCCCAGATATCACCAGCCTGCGTGATGCCGATCGTGTAACTGGGCTCCTTGAATGCGATGGGATCAAGGACATTAAAATGATGGTCAACCGAGTCCGCACCGATTTGATCAGGGGCGAGGATATGATGTCGGTTCTTGATGTTCAAGAGATGCTGGGGCTGGCGCTTCTTGGGGTGATTCCAGAAGATGCGGAGGTGATTCGGAGTACGAACCGGGGGTACCCGCTTGTGTTGAATAAGCCCCCGACGCTGGCAGGGCTTGCGTTTGAGCAGGCTGCATGGAGGCTAGTGGAGCAGGATAGTATGCAGGCAGTGATGCTTGAGGAGGAGCCAAGGAAGGGTGGGTTCTTCTCATTTTTCGGAGGTTAGGTGGATTTTCGGCGGATATCATTTCATGGGTCAGTGTCAGATTTCTGTGATTCTGCGGGTTGTAGTGGATTCTTGGCTGTTGGTTTGATTTACTTTTGTAGCAGCTGTGATTGTTTTGAGCAGAAGTAGAAGAGAGGGTGTGTACAGTGATTAGGTATGGTTTCTCCTTTTTCCAAGTATTCTGTTATTTTTTTCTTCTATGGATCTAGTTTTGAGGTGCAGTTGACTTTGCTTATGCAACATGTGACTTGCTACAAGTCTGCAAGTTTTTGTATTTATTTAGTGGATTTCATGTTGTATATGAGAACAAGAGGGGCTTGTAGAAGGATTTCTCTCTCTCTCTCTCTCTCTCTCTCTCTCTCTCTCTCTCTCTCTCTCCATGTAGTTCTCAATTGATGTTATTTAACTCCTGATTGGTTTCATCCACCTGAATGGGTTGTAGTGAAATTGTTGACTTGATTGATAGGGGATTTCAGCTATTGAATTATAGTTTCTAACAAACTAGATTGGATGCTACTTCTTTGAAGCTAGTTTTTAATTAATTTATTATTAATTGAGCAAAGGATGAAAAAATTATAATAAAAAAGGAGAATATACAAAAGCTAATCAAAAGCTGTATTAAAACAACAAACATAACCAAAGAAAGCAGAATTATAACAGCCTGAGTTAAACCAAATGTTTAACCAAGGTGAAGTAATTATATCATGATAGTAGTTCAACCTCTTTCAAGGGTTTAGGTCTTGAAAACCTACTTTGTGCTACCTTTCTTTGTGCTGAATGGGATTTAAGCTAGTGAATTCTAGTTTCTAACCAACTAAATGGGATGGTACTTCTTTGAAGCTAGAATTTTTATTTTTATTTTTTAAAATTTTTATTTGAGAAAATGACGAGAAATTTACATTAAAAAAATACAAGATACAAAAGCTCTATTAAAACAACAAACATAGCAAAAGAAAATAGAATTACAACAGCCTGAGTTAAACAAAATGTTTAACCAAGGTGAAGCAATTACGCCACGATATTAGCCCAACCTCTTTGAAGAGTTTAGGCCTTGAAAACCAACTTTGTGCTACCTTTCTTGGGTTCACGTGAAACCCACATTATGCTACCTTTCATCTTGTGTCCCTAGAGAAAGGCTGCATTTTCTTATGATGACATTGTTGTAACCGACAAATTAGACAGACATTTCAATTGCATTTTACCCTTTTTGTGTGGATTTCTTCCAGGCTTTGGCTTCCCGTGGCATTCTTTGATCTCAGCTTATTTTCTCCATCTAGGTCAGGGATGAGCAGCACTATTCTCGTTGGATCCTTGCCCTTACCACAATTTCTCTTAGAAGTACCAAGATAAATCTTTTTCACTTGTATAAGGTGTCATGAATGTCTAAGTATCATCATCAAGGTATTCAAAATCGGTTATGTAACGGCCGTAACGGTCGTTACGTAACGGTAACGGTCATAACCATTACGCGTTACAGGGTCAAAACAGTCGTAACAGAAAAAACAGGCCGTAAAGGCCTTGTAACGGTCCGTAACGGCCCTGTAATGGACCGTAACGGCCCTGTATCAGTTTTTTCAAAAAATAAAAAAGGGCCATAACGGCCATTACGGCCTGTATCATAACAGTAACGGTGGTGGCCGTTACTGCCACCGTTACCGTTTTGGAACACCTTAATCATGATCATCATCTTCAAAGCCTTATCCCAACTACTTGGGGTTGTCTACATGAATCCGGTCCCACCATTCCACTCTATTGAGGACCATATCCTTAGTTGTCATGAATAACTGAATATCCAAGTACTATTCTAATTCCACTCCGACCCAACAACATTGGAGGCTTTTCTACAAAGACCCTTTATCACTCCAGTGATAATGTTAGTCACTTGACACACATTTTACATGAAAGCAACTTGTGGATACCCTTTTTCACTCTAGTAATGATGTCCGTCACATGTCACATATATTTTACAACAGATTGACTTGGGCAATCATTTTTTGCCTCCTAGCTTTGTAGTGTGGTCTAGTGCAAAAGTCCACAATCTTGACAATCGTTTGCTCGTCCCAGCTACTTTGGTAGTTTTAAATGTCCTTCATTGTTCAAAGGTGTGTGGTTCCCAGCAAGATTGATTAGTTGAGAACTTGAATGAGGCTTCTAGGTATTAGTAAGTCTAGGTTCTCCTCCCCCCCTGCCAAAAAAAAATTGATGACAGAATTTTATTCAACAAGAGAAAACCAAAACGTGCATACCAAATTGGAGGTGACTCTCTTATCACTAGTATTTTCTGTATCGTTAATGATTAATGTATCACACCTTTGGAATATGGATACGTATCGGTTATCACATGAGATATATCGGTTGTATCGTGTAATTTATTGTTGTAAACATTAGGAAGTTGGTTAAAAATTTCGGTGAAACTTTAGGGATTATTAAGAAAGACATTAATACACACTTTTAAATCATACCATCTCAAAAAAGTGCACCTAATAGATTTCCTTTGTATAGGGTGCTAATCCATGCATTGTCTGACTAACTAAACTGATGCAAGTATATTCAAAGTTAATTAATATAATTAAAAAATTGTAAGAAGACATGTATGGAAACATAACCAATACATTCAAAAGTAAAAGAAGTAGAATTTTAGAAATATACCCGTGAATGAGAGCTGCACAGTGGCTCAAAATCATCATCTTTATCTTGACGGGGCTAGGAATAGTACTGTTGCTCCACAAATTAACAATATTGTGTCTAGGTTATAGTAGAATGGTATTGTGAATGCTGGAAATCAGCGCTTACATTGATTTAAATGTTTTTGGTTTGAAAGGTGGGCGTTAGTAGGCTGATTTGTAAATGTTAGAGTCGCTACTAGCCAATTAATCTCAGAATTCCGCAGTCGGCTAGAACCTGCGAAATATGTAAGGTTGGAGAAATCTAAAGACTTTCCTACCTTAAATTGACTCCTGATCTACGATCCGGGATTCCGGGTAAGGGACCTCGGTTACAAAGAGGGAAGGTGTTAGGCACCCTTTCTGCCTGTACAAAGGTACGGTCTCTACTTGGTGTGGAAAAAATAATTTTAAGGGATGATGGATGCTATGGTCGAGATGAGACTAGGCATACACGCGGATTTCTGATGTGGCAAGATTCGAGATTTCGGCAAGCCATAGAGCATACGTCCAACGGTGTGTCTAGAAGACGGATGTGATGATGCTTTTGCAAAGAGGTAAGAAAAGTGGACTAGACTATTAGGAATTTCTGATGTGACAGGATCCGATGTACGACAAGTCACAGAGCATACGTTCACTAGCAATCTAGAGGAGCAGGAGGGTTAAGAAGGGAATAAATGTCATGATGAATGCTTGGGTATGAGATGAATGAATATTTGGCTTGAACTTGAGTTGGCTAGAACATGAGTTACACCATGATCAATCTGGGCTAGACTTGGGATTGAGAAGGTTAGGAGGAGGCTAAGAGATGGCTAGAAAAATCTGATCTTGGAGGCTTGGGAGCTCTCTCTCACCCTCACTCACACTCTCTTCTTCTCTCCCTCTCTCTCTCTCTCACTTGGAAAGTTGAAGTTGTTATTGTGAAAATGTGAAGAGGAAATGGCTATTTATAACCTTCTCCAATGATAATGTGGTAACTGTTGGGTTTGAAAGGGGTAAATGCTGACATGACAGTTTGGGATTGGTTGAGGGGAGAGATAAGCTATGTGGTACACTCTCATTGGCTCTTGGTGTTGGTAAAAGGGTAAATAGGGTTGGCTGGAGGGGTAATTCTGAAAGAAAGTTGACTTTCGGACGTTGTGACAGCTGTTGCTCGGAGGACACATGCATCCCGCGAGCGGAGGTAATCCGAGTATTGCCGGCGATAGTCAAACTACTGCCTGGGCCGGGCTCGAGCATGTGGGTCTTGTTTGGTCCACTAGTTCGTTCGATGGTCTTCTTTCGGGTTTTTTTGGTTCAACTGAGTGTACTTCATGCTGATCTGGCTCTAATGGGTTAGGTTGTGGAGTTTTGGGTTTGGGTTAGGGTTTGGATTAGGTTTTGGGTTATTGATCATGATCCGGATTGTCCTTACCTTTTCAAGATGTTAGCCTCGGTGGGGTGTCTACAGATGCCTCTCTTTGGCCGAGGTTGTGAGCAACCGAAGGTCAAAGTGAGTGGACACCCCACCCTTCTGGTCAGAAAGGATAGTGATTCGAATCTGTTGCCTACCATTGTATCATTGTCAGCTGACAGTTTGAGAAAGGAGATGACTTGCACATATCATGAGGGCTAAGGAAAAAGTTGTGATTGTCCCTCTGCGCGTTGGTGTGGCATAACGGGTCACCAATCACAACCCTTTCACGTCAGATTGTTAATAGCATTGGAGGATAAGTCTGAAAAGTAGGGCCTCTGCGCGTTGGTGCGGCTTTACGAGGATTCCCGTACTGCTTGGTCTGTTGTTCCTTTGCTACGTAATCACCCTAGGAGTATTCGATCCATTTGATTGTCAAAGTGGTTAGCTACCTTGCGCGTTGGTGCGGCCTTACGGGGAACTCACTACGCTGACTTGGACTCGATCAAATTTTGCGAACATTCCGGACTAGGTATGTGCAAGTAATCTTTTGCCATGCAGTCTGTTGATTCTGACACTTTGGTTACAATGGATTGTCGTTACTTTGAGTTTGATTATTCTTTCCAGAGATAGATTCAATCATTTTTACTAGCATTCGTACGACTCTTCAGATAGGGATCGGGCCAATTGTACATGTATCATGTACGGATTCGGTCATTCTCCGGGGAAACCGGGAGGGATCAAATCTTATTTAGCTGTTTGCACTGATCGCAACTGGAGAATATGGAAGATTCCTCAGTGTACTGCGTGCCATGTGCGTTTTTCGAAAACTTTGTTTGAAAGCTATTCCCTTTGGAGCTAGACTCTTTAGGGATTTTATTTGGAAATATTTTTTGATTTTTTTGAAAAATATCCGTTCGATTTCGCGGGTGAGCGTCGTCGTTTGGTTTTTATTTGCAAAAATTAACAGTTGCATTGCCTCCACAGATAAACTGATGTGGCAAATGGCTTGAAATATTTTTGGATTTTTTGAAAGATCCGTCCGATCTTGCCGGTGAGCGCAGTCGTCCGGTTTTTATTGTATGGTTCAGATCAAATAGTCAGATGGCCTCCATTAATAAATTAATGGGGCATTAACCATGATTTATTCCATATTCTTGAGATTTTCTCCCCCTTTTTTTTTGATTTTCCAGCAATATATCTTTTCATTTTATCAAGATTCTCAATTTCTTGCGAGATTTTGAATTTCTCGCGAGATTTTGAGATGAGAAACCACTTTTCATGGGGAATCTTCTATTTTCCTCTTTTTGCCCTAGGTTATTGTCCAATGGACCAAGGGGAGGTCCAGACGTCCTATCTCATCATGGGGGACAAGCCTGCTGTCCCATGCAATTTCGGTTAGGCTGCCGTCGGTGGCAGTCTGATTACCGCCGGTCCGTGCGTTTGTCTGCTAGTTTGGGCTGGACACCGGTCTGATGGGTGTGGCCTCCTTCCCTATTTGTTTTCACTTCCTGGACGTCCAGGGACACCGTTGTTGTTCCTGGAAGCTCTCTTTGGCCATTGATCTCGACGGTTTTTCTGATTTCTCTCATTCGCTTTTCAGGTGGATGACCCATGGATTTTATCATGTTTTGCTTTGGTTGGATCCTCTTTGTAGGATGTTTTTGAAGGAGTTCATCTGTGGTCTTGAATCTTCTTTTGGGGCCTGGGTGAACCATGATCGAGACTGTTGGATCATTTTGGCTAGATCTCAACCATTGGATATTGCTGGACTTTTATTTTGGGTCATAGGGATGGCTGGATTTTTCTGTTTTTGTTTGTTTATTATTATTATTATTCTTTTTTCTTTGTTTTGTTAGAGTGGGGTGTGATAAGAAAGGGAGCCCCACTCTTTTATTTGGTTTTTGTCTTTTCTTCTTTTTTATTTTATTTTTTGTGATGATCTGGACCATAGGATGGATGATTTAGGGCCCACTTGAGCACTTTGATGGTATAGATCTTGATGGCGGGCCACCACTTGTGGAGTGGGTTGCCCATTATAGCTTGATTTTTTTGATTCCATGAAGTTCCTCCAGTGGGCCTCAAATCATGGTCCTGATTTGGTCAAATTGGAATGTACCTTGATTTGGATATGTGGTCCCAGGAGATGATCTTGTGAGAATATGGACTTATGGAAGTGGGCCTGAACTATGGACATGTGGGCCATGAGAATGGGCCTTTGGAGAAGTAGGCTTGAGCCTTAGAAACACGGGCTTTTGAAAATGGGCCTTGATGAGCTCTAAGCATTTGGGCTTTGATGGGCCTTGAAGAAGTGGGCTCTTGAAAGTAGGTTTGGGCCTTGGAGACATGGACTTTTGAAAATGGGCCTGGATGGGCTTTGAACATTTGGGCCTTGATCGTTGACTTAGCCCTTTTGTCTTTGGATTTTGACCATTGACTTGGACTTTTGACTTTTGACTTTGACCATTGACTTAGGCTTTTTGACTTGGGCTTTAACCATTGTCTTGAGCTTTGACTTGGGCTTTGACTTGGGCTTTGACCATTGACTTGAGCTTTAGGCTTGATAGTGAGAAGGATACTTACCCGCAAGTCTTGCTTGTGCAGCATGCCTCGCCGTAGTAGGAATGAGGCTGGCCTTTCCAGTCAGTCTGCTAATCCGTGTTACGTTCCTTGCGAGGGCCGTCACTTATCTAACGTGGCTAGGGAGGGTGGTGCTCCTGCGATCTTGAGGGGTCGTGGAGTCAGGATGCATTGGCCCGACTGGTTTCATGATCATCAGCTTCTGTTCTTTGACGTACTAGAGCGCACACCTTTTTCTGATCTGTTCCGGGTTCGTCTTAGTAAGACGAACATGTCCCTCTTGTCCGTTTTGACGGAGCGATGGCATGCAGAGACCCACACTTTCTATTTGCCCTTCGGGGAATGGGGGATCACCCCATACGACATTTATATGCAGTTGGGTTTGAGGTATGATGGGGGATCTGTCCCATTTGAGGATGATCTCTCGACACCTTCTCCTAATGATTGGATGAGCCTGCTAGGGATGATGCCAGATCCCTCTGAATTTTTCGGCCATCGGTTCAAGCTACTTTGGCTGTTCACCAATTTTGCCTGACGCATTCCTGAGACTGAGGCCGCGGCCGTTGTGAAGGCCCGTGCCTTGATTTTGTACATCATGGGGGTGATGATTTTCTGTCACGGGAACGAGTTGGTGAGTTTCCGTTTGTTGACACTTGTGGCTGACATCACTTTCCCCACGCCATACAATTGGAATGCAGCCCTCCTGGCTCATTTGTACGAGGGGTTCGATAAAGCCGGTCGTTGCCTCAGCAGGTCCTTGATTGGTTTCTATTCGGTCATTGAGGTACGATCAAGCCCTTTTATCTGTATACTCCCCTTGAGATGATTGCCCATAGGTTCTGATTGAGGCCCCGTGCAGGTCTGCTTTTTTGACCATTTTCTGCATCTAGCGCCCACTTTGATCAACCGTTCTCCTCCCTTTCCACGTATGATGCTGTGGTATAAAGATAACTGCAGCCGCACGCGTAGTTTCCTTGACCTTGCATGGAGGTTGAACGTCGATGCCCTTGTCCCTGATGATGTAAGCGATTGTTCTGTCCCCTTGTTAGTTGCTCCTGCTTGTTTTGCTTTTTTATCTCTGATTTTTCGGTTTTCTGCAGTTACACACCAGGCCGTATCTCCGGTCAAATGCAGCGCTTACTCCCACAGCTCAGGAGGCTTTTCAGGCTTCGCAATGGCGCCGCATTCTGGAAGATCCTAGCGTGACGAAATGATATCTTGGGGAGAGGCTCTTTTGGCAAGTTGATAGGCAGTCCTTTGGTTTTGCTTAGCCCCCCGATTTGTTCGTCAGATTGGAGGACGGTGCCCGAGCGGGAGTTGATTGCTGCTTTGGAGGGGTTTGATGCTGGTGCCTTTGTCGATCCGGCAAGGGAGTACAGCTCGTGGTGTGAGCAATATGGTATTGGCCCGATCTTGCAGCTTGCCTATGCTCCAGGCGACGGTGCGCGTTTTGCTGGAGGGGGGCTTTTGGGGCCGCATGTTCGTCGGAAGGATACGGACGACTATAGCTGATGATGATTAGTTCCATTGTATCATGTGATCACGTATCACCAGCTGAATAATCTTCTGCATATATGAAATTTTGGTCGCTTGATGCTGCTTCTTGGATTGTCCTTGATCATTTCTGTAATCTCATTTTGACTTTTGAGCATACATTTCATGTTCTAAGGCCCCCTAAAGTAGACCCCACCTTGATTTCGCTGAAAAGTGGGCCCAGGCGGTAGGCGGACTACCGCCGCTTAACTTTTTTCCTGCCGTTCGGTCATGTTAGTGGTGCAGAGATGTCAGGGTCTGACGGCGGTACTCAGATTACCGCTTCCGCCCATCTTCTCTTCTAGCAAGCTCCCTTCTTCTCTGTCCGTTCCCAGCCCTTTTCCTGGTTATTCTCTCCCTGCTCAGACCGTCTGATCATTCCCCTTTTGTCTCCTTCCCTTCTTTTTGTCTCCTTTCTTTGTCCTCTTCTTCTGTCCTTTATGTCTTGTCCTTTATTATGGCTGGATTTGGTAGATCCCACATCAATGGTGATGGTATGGTAGGTGGGGACCCATTTATGGGTGTTGAAGGTGGTTGGATGGAGGTTAATGGTGGAATAGTGGGCCCTCTTGAGGAAGTCAATAATGCTATTTATGGCATTGCTCCTCCCACTATTAATGGTGAAGATGGGATGTGGTTGGGAGGATTTAATGGGTTGGATGGGCTTGGTGGGCCTATGCCAAGTGGGCCACCAGTGTTTGTGAATGTTGGTGGGATGAGGATGGATGGGTTTGATGGTGTGGATGATGTGATGATGGTGATGGATGGTCCGATTGATGGGCATGTGGGAGTGATGGGTATGGATGGCGTGGATGATAGGGTGGTGATGGCGGATGGTGTGGATGTGATGGATCAGGCTCGGATGGGTGGTGGGTCACATTTTAATGGTTTGGATTTGGCGAGTGATGGACCTCCTGCAGCTGGCTTAGGTCAGATATTTGGCGTGGATTTCGAGGCAGTGATGGGACAGGCTGCTGTTGTCAGGGATCAGGGTACCGGTCCAGTCAGCTACTGGGGTACTTAAGGTGTTGCGGCTCCTGGGGCATGTACTTTTTAGACTGCTCCTGACGTGGTGGTCGTTGGAGGCTCGGACCCACCTATTGCGGCTTTCCAGGATACCCTTTGGGGTGCGATGGGCAAGTTGGGCTTCTTTCGGCACCATGAGATAGATCTATTGGATGAGGGGATGCCCATTTTTGATGATCTCATGTTGACTCGGGGTTCCAGATTGTAGAGGGCGTGCCCGTTTGGACTTGTCGGCTGCAGCCACGCGGCACATGTTCTAAGCGGTTGCATATCTAGATTGAGAGCTTGACCGAGTCCGAGATCTTTGAGCTGGGCTCCCTAGGCTTCCGAGAGGTTCTTCATTTCCACAGAGTTCGCTTAGATTGGCTACTGTTGAGCACGGCGTCATATGATTGGGGTCTAGCATTGAACCTGTTTTCCTTCAATGATTTGGAGCTGGGCCCATCTTTAGTGGAGTTTGTGCGCTTGTCTGGCCTTCCTCTTGCTCGGGAGCCTTACATTCCTTCATCTGAGCCGGTTCGTCCAGCTGCTTTGATCCCTTGGTTTGGATTTTCAGCTGCTTTTCCCACTGCAGAGGGTAGAGCCGATGAGCTTTTGCTCGAGCTTCTGTATGATCGTTGTTCTACTGCTCGAGGAGGCCCTGGATCTGATTGCCAGCTTTAGTGCTTGAACGCACTGATATTCTGTGTCCTGATTGAGCTGCTCTTCTCAGGTTGGCGACAGTCATCGTTGGCCGTTTTACTGGGATGTGTTCTGCCGTGTTCTGGTCCGTAGAGGTATCGTTTCTGTGGTGCTGGCGGAGCTCTTTTTGGGCCTGACCGAGTGCTCTCTCGGTTACACTCGTATCATCTCCTGAGACCATATATCCAAATCAAGGTACATTCCAATTTGACCAAATCAGGACCATGATTTGAAGCCCACTGGAAGAACTTCATGGAATAAAAAAAATCAAGCTAAAATGGGCGACCCACTCTATAAGTGGTGGCCCGCCATCAAGATCCATACCATCAAAGTGCTCAAGTGGGCCCTAAATCATCCATCCTATGGTCCAGATCATCACAAAAAACAAAAAAAAAGAAGAAAAGACAAAAACCAAATAAAAGAGCGGGGCTCCCTTTCTTATCACACCCCACTCTAACAAAATAAAATAAAATAATAATAATAAAAAACAAACAAAAACAGAAAAATCCAGCCATCCCTATGACCTAAAATAAAAGTCCAGCAATATCCAATGGTTGAGATCTAGCCAAAATGATCCAACGGTTTTGATCATGCTTCACCCAGGCCCCAAAAGAAGATTCAAGGCCACAGATGAACTCCTTCAAAAACATCCTACAAAGAGGATCCAACCAAAGCAAAACATGATAAAATCCATGGATCATCCACCTGAAAAGTGAAGAAGGAGAGAAATCAGAAAAATTGTCGAGATCAATGGCCAAAGAGAGCTTACAGGAACAATAATGGTGTCCCTGGACGTCCAGGAAGTGAAAACAAATAGGGAGGGAGGCCACACCCATCGGACCGGTGTCTAGCCCGAACCAACAGACAAACGCACGGACTGGCGGTAATTGCCGCCGGCGGCAGTCCGATTGCTGCCCTTGACCGAAATTGCATGGGACAACGGGCTTGTCCCCCATGATGAGATGGGATGTTCGGACCTCCCCTTGGTCCATTTGACAATAACCCAAGTAAAGGCAAAAAGAGGAAAAGAGAAGATTCCCTATGAAAAGTGGTTTCTCATCACAATCTCCCGAGAAATTGGGAATCTTGATAAAATGAAAAGATATATTGTTGGAAAATCAAAAAAGAAAAAAAGAAAAAAAGGGAGAATCTCAAGAATATGCAATAAATCATGGTTAATGCCCCATTAATTTATTAATGGAGGCCATCTGACTATTTGATCTTAACCGTACAATAAAAACCGGACGACTGCGCTCACCGGCAAGATCGGACGGGTCTTTCAAAAAATTTAAAAATATTTCAAACCATTAGTCACATCAGTTTATCTGTGGAGGCAATGCAACTCTTAATTTTTGCAAATAAAAACCAAACGACGACTTTCACCAACGAGATCGAACGGATATTTTCCAAAAAAATCAAAACATATTTCCAAATAAAATCCTCAAAGAGTCTAGCTCCAAAGGGAATAGCTTTCAAACAAAGTTTTCGAAAAACGCACGCGGCACGCAGTACACTGAGGAATCTTCCATATTCTCCAGTAGCGGTCAGTGTAAACGACTAAATAAGATTCGATCTCTCGTGGTTTCCCCGGAGAATGACCGAATCCGTACATGATACATTTACGATTGACCCAATCCTTATTTGGACAGTCATACGAATGATAGTAAAAATGATTGGATCTATCTCTAGAAAGAATAATCAAACTTGAAGTGACGACAATCCATTGTAACCAAAGTATCAGAATCACCAGACTGCATGGCAAAAGATTACCTGCACATACCTAGTCCGGGATGTTCACAAAATTTGATCAAGTCCACGTCAGCGTAGTGAGTTCCCCGTAAGGCCGCACCAACGCGCAGGGCAGCTAACCACTTTGATGATCAGATGGATCGAATACTCCTAGGGTGATTACGTAGCAAAGGAACGACAAACCAAACAGTACGAGAATCCTCGTAAAGCCGCACCAACGCGCAGAGGCCTTACTTTTCAGACTTACCCTCCAATGTTATTAACAATCTAACGTGAAAGGGTTGTGATTGGTGACCCGTAATGTCGCACCAACGCGTAGGGACAATCACAACTTTTTCCTAAGCCCTCATGATATGTGCAAGTCATCTCCTTTCCCAAACTGTCAGCTGACAATGATACAATGGCGGGCAACAAATTCGAATTACTATCCTTTCTGACCAGAAGGGTGGGTTGTCCACTCGCTTTGACCTTCAGTTTCTCGTAACCTAGGCCAAAGAGGGGCATCTGTTGACACCCTACCCAGGCTAACATCTTGAAAAGGCAAGGACAATCCGGACCGTGATCAATAACCCAAAACCCTACAACCTAACCCATTAGAGTCAAATCAACATGAAATACACTTAGTTGAACCCAAAAAACCCTAAAGAAGACCATCGGAAGAACCAGTGCACCAAACGAGACCCATACGCTCGAGCCCGGCCGTGGTACTCGGATTACCTCCGCTCGCGGGGCGCATGTGTCCTCCAAGCAACAGCTGTCACAGTGTCCGAAAGTCAACTTTCTTTCAGAATTACCCCTCTAGCCAACCCTATTTACCCTTTTACTAACACCAAGAGCCAATGAGAGCGCCACGTGGCGTCTCTCTCCCCTCAACCAATCTTAAACTGCCATGTCAGTATTTACCCCTCTCAAACCTAACAATTACCACATTATCATTGGAGAAGGCTATAAATAGCCCTCTCCTCTTCACATTTTCACAACAACTTCCACTTTCCAAGTGAGAGAGAGATGGAGAGAAGAAGAGAGTGAGAGTGAGGGTGAGAGAGAGCTCCCAAGCCTTCACGATCGGATTTTTCTAGCCATCTCTTAGCCTCCTAACCTTCTCTATCCCAAGTCTAGCCCGAATTGATCATGGTGCGACTCATGTTCTAGCCAACTCTAAGTTCAAGCCAAAGATCCATTCATCTTATACCCAAGCATTCATCATGACATTTATTCCCTTCTCAACCCCCCTGCTCTAAATTGCTAGTGAACGTATGCTCTGTGACTTGCCGTACATCGGATCCTGTCACATCAGAAACTCCTAGTAGTCTAGTCCACTTTTCTTTCCTCTTTGCATAAGCATCATCACATCCGTCTTCTAGACACACCGTTGGACGTATGCTCTGTGGCTTGCTGAAATCTCGGATCTTGCCACATCAGAAATCCGCGTGTATGCCTAGTCCCATCTCGACCACAACATCCATCATCCCTTGAGATTATTTTTTCCACACCAAGTAGAGACCGTACCTTTGTACGGGTAGAGAGGGTGCCTAACACCTTCCCTCTTTGTAACTGAGGTCCCTTACCCAGATCCCGGATCGTAGATCAGGAGTCAATCTAAGGTAGGAAAGTCTTCAGATTTCTCCAACCTTACATATTTCATAGGTTCTAGCCGACTGCGGGATTCTGAGATTACTTGGCTAGTGGCGACTCCAACATTTAAAAATCAGCCTACTAACTCCCACCTTTTAAACCAAAAACATTTAAATCAGCGTGGACGCCAATTTCCAACGTTCACAGAGTGGTGACTCCGCTGGGGAATTTTGCTTGGTGCATTCGTGGAACAAGGCAGTCATGACTTGTCGATATGTTGCTCCCGCATTCTTCAGCCCAAGGGCATAACCCGATAGCAGAAAGTTTCCCATGGTGTGATGAAAGAATTCTTCTCACGATCTTCGACAGCCATCTTGATCTGATTGTACCCGGAGAAGCCGTCCATGAAGGAGAAGATCTCGTGTCTAGCAGTATTATCTACCAGCGTGTCGATGTGAGGCAGAGGGAAATCGTCTTTAGGACTTGCTTTGTTGAGGTCCCTAAAGTCGATGCACATCCTGACTTTGCCGTCCTTTTTTGGAACTGGTACGATATTTGCAAGCTATTCCGGGAAGTTGGAGACTACTAAGAATCTCGCATTGTATTGCTTGATGACTTCATCACGGACCTTTAGGGCCCATTCTGGCTTCATTCTCCGTAGCTTCTGCTTAATAAGCTTCATGTCTGGCTTTGTTGGCAAGTGGTGTACCACCAAATCTTCATCGAGCCCTGACTTATCTTCGTAAGAGAAGGCAAAATTAGACAACCTCGGCCTCAAGAATTCCACATCCTCTGCTTGTATTCCAGAGACAGCGATCTACCGATGTGCACCTCTCTAGGGAGTTCCTGTGATCCCAAGTTCACAACTTTGAAATCGTCTGCCACAACGTTGGCCTTTGTTTCGAACTTTTCGAGGGAATCCTCGAGTTCGAGAGCTGTATGATCATTTCCCTCATCCTGGGCTTCATCCAAGCCCATGAGCTTGAAGTCCAACTCTAGATCGAAATCGTATGAGTCGACCTCGAACTCTGGTGTTGCGTGTGGAGTGTTTGGCACAATGATTTTTGAAAGCTTTTCCGATGTTTTTGATTTTTGAAGATTTTCCGATGTTTTGTGATTTTGAGAAATATTTGATGTTTTTTGGTTTTTTGAAATATCTGCTATTTTTGTGTTTTGAAGGTTTTCTGATTTTTTTTGTGTCGCCAAAGGATCCCGAACAGTACGGTGTTGCAAACCATGATTGATCCTACCCTGATTCGGGGTACCAACTGATATTGACATTGACGTTTTTTTTTTTTTTTGGAGGCCTGCATCCACGGATGGCTTACCGGCCGACTCGATTGTTAGGGGGATGGCTTTCCAGCCTGGTTTTTTCCCCCTTTCGATCTTGCTATTCTGCTCTGTTTGTACCTGTGGGTCATCTGTCCCGATGACCATGATGTCTGTTGGGCTGGGCTCAGAGTCGGAGTTTGATTCGATCTCTTTGCTCAGAAGTTGGAGCTCCTCGGGTACACCTTGCGGTGGGACACTGATGTCCGTCCAATCAAGGGAAGGCCATCTCCCTTTCTCGATCCAATGAATGGGCTGCTTTTGCTTCTTATGTTGCTGAGTTGTTTGTGGGGGTGTTTCCCTTGGACTGTTGGTGGGGATGGGTGCCTCCCCGCTTTTGCCTGAGTGACTTGCAACGGGCACTCTTGGTCCTGGGTCCTCTATGGGTGGCCCTGCCTCTGTGCCCCTAGCTTCATGTGATAGGTCCGGGGGTTCTGCCCCTGCCATTGAGTGTGCTTTTGATGCTCTGAGGATCTTATCCCATTGTATTGGCGGCCAAATGGATTCCTGACTGGAATGTTCTGATAGTTGAGCCACTGGAGGTGATCCTCAAGAGAAATCATCGTGTCACCACAGACTATTCCGGCTTTAACAAACTCGATGGTGTACACTTGAATGGTTGCCTCTTTTTTGACCTTGCGGTCTGATCTTCCGGTGTTGGTTGATGTCCCAGTCCCTATCTTTGCACGTAGGCACGAGCTGGCTTTACTACCATACCTTTTTCTTGGAACTTGGCACGGTAGTTCAAGATTAGCCATTCAGCAAGAGGGATGACATATTCGATCGCGAGTGGCTATGGGTTGGCAATGGAGTTCACAATTTTGAATTCGAAACTATGATACAATATGTCACCCTCCGCGTGCTGGATGTCAATCACTGGAATATCAGTTTCTGGGGTATTGACCGCCACCGGTAGGATGATTTTTGCTTCGGCTAGTACTGAGATGATCCGATTTCCAGAAGGGAATTTAACCCTTTGATGGAGAGTGGATGCGATGGCTCCAACAGCATGGAGCCATGGCCGTCCCAACAGAAGGTTGAATGAGGCAGGAATGTTAATGATCTGAAATGTGACAAGAGTCGTGTCTGGTCCGATTTGTAACTCAATGTCTATTTCCGCCTCTACTTGCCTTCGGGAGTTATCGAAGGCTCTGACACTCATGGAGCTGGGCTGGAAAGAAAATGGTTTGATCTTCAAACATTCGGTAGTCCTCAAAGGGCAAACGTTTAGGCTTGATCCGTTGTCAATGAGTACGAGTGGTACTTTGAAATTCCTGTAACGGACGACTATATTAAGTGAGCGCCCATGTTTGCGACCTTTAGGTGGCAACTCATCATCAGAGAAAGTGATAGCCCGCGGTGCGACGAGTTGTCCGATCATGCTTGCCAGGTACGTTAGGAGAGATATGTGCATCGTTCAGAGTTTTCACAAAGATTTCTCGATGCGATCTTAACGTGCACAAGAGTTCCAAGATGGAAATTTGTGTGGGAATGGTTTTGAGCTGAGCTGCTATGTCGTAGGCAGCATCAGTTTTGTGGGTTGTTCCCGATAAAGTTTCCCGGGTTTCTTTTAGGTTATGATTGTCTCTCCTGAAATACCTACCATTGTTACCCACTTCAGCGCATTCCGGATAGTGCCATGGGACTGCCTTCGTGTTATAGGAGGGAATTGTCTTCCCTTCCAGACATATCATCTGCTCTTGAGGTTGAGTGGTTGTTACCGGAACTGTTTGTGGTGGACTTGATGATTTCTCTTGGAGTATGACTGATTTGACAATGGGATTTTCCTTCTCCTCTTGATGTGTGCTTTGTGAAGGAGGGGTCCTTTGGGCATGTGCCAGTTGGTGAGGCATTAGGAAACTTGGGGATTGGACCGGGGGTGCCCCTTGCAAGGTTAGCGGGGCTAGTTCAGGGAGGCCTATTGGAAGGATGAGGGGTTCAGAATTTGACCTGTTTAGGTATGCCAGGGATGGGGCTGGATATGCCCTTTGGCGAGAGAGAGGCTGGGACCTGGTGGGCGTTGTTGATACCCTTTGGAGGATGAGAGGTGGTACTGTTGGTGCTACTTCAAGGATGAGAGGTTTTGCTGTTGGTGCTGCTTCAAGGATGAGAGGTGGTGCTGGCGGAGGCGCCTGTCGGTATCCCCATGTCCGATTTGCTGTGGCGGCATGATTGCTTGTATGGAGTGATGTGGGGAGGAGTATGTGGGACGCTCTTTCTCAATGCTGTTGACGGTAGAGGTGCCAGATGTGCTGGGTCCTGCTTGATGTGATGGCAAGAGATTCTGAAGAATGTTGGCTTTAGTGGTGCTGTTGGCCTGTGGGGTGATTGCAATCTTCTAGCTTTCTATCAAATCCTGGACTGTGTGTTTCAAGGCGAAATAGCGGTCTGTTAGATGACCAGGAGCCTGATGATATGCGCAATATTGATTTTCATTGTATCCTGGTGGCAGGGGATTTGGCGGAAGTCGTTGTTGGAGTGGCGTTAGGAGTTGCCTTTGCATCAACATTGTCAGAACCTAAATGTACGTTTGTGCGAGGGGGGTGAACTTCCTGCCCAACATGGCCTACCTATACCGATTTTGTGCATTTCCCTTAGGCTGTTGTGGTTGCGGTTGAGGTGGTTGCGCCTGATATCCCTGTTGGGTTTGCTCTGGTAGGTATTGCCTGTTTTGCTGTGGCTCCGGTGGCGGAGCGTACTGGTTGCCTTGAGTATTGGCGACGATATTGTTGACTTTGGTGGTACGTTGTACGGGAGCAGTGCCGTTTCCATTGACATATCCAATGGGTTTTCCCTCGATTTTGTTTCTTTTGATTGAGGGGGCCTGAAGTGGCCATAGTGAAATGGTTCTGGCTCTTAACCCGGCTTCTACCTGTTCTCCAGCTCAGATGAGCTGGGAGAAGTTTATATATGGATATGAGATCAGGTATCCTGAGATGTTTGGATTTGCCGAATAGACAATCATGGATATCTGTTCCTCATCATTGATGGGGCTTCTCATTCAGGCTACCGTGGCCCGCCATCTTCCCACATACACTGACAATGATTCATCGTTTTTTTCTCTTAACCCAGCCAGATCAGCTCTCCTTGGAGTCATGTTCAGATTATAGGAAAACCTGTCAATGAATGCTTGGGAGAGTCTCTCCCAGGTCCTAATCTGATGGCTGTCTAATGAGGTATACCAGTCCAGGGCATCGCCCTTGAGGGATTTATGGAAAAGCCGTATCAAGGCTCCATCATTCCCTGCTATTGCATTGAGTTCCCAACAAAAAGCTTTTAGATGTGTTGTGGGGCACCCGCTACTGTCGTATCTTTTGAATTTTGGTACCTCGATGTTTGGAGGCACCCGAGCATCTGGAAAGGGACACAAATCCCTGAACTTAGTGGATGGGAAATCCACTCCTTGCTGCCTCTGCAGCTGATTTTGTATCATTTGCAGCTGTTCCAGCATTTCATCCATTTCAGATTTGCTGTGTTGCGGATATCTTGCCCCTTGTTGTAGGGCTTGTGCTGCTTCCTCCTCATAAGGGTCAAGTTCTTCAACTTTTTGATTTCCAAGAGTGGGGGGTTATCGGAAAGAAGATGGACTCCTGGTGGCGGGAGGTAGCTGAAATTGAACTCCACTCCCTTTCGGAGGAGGGTGTGATGTACGGAAATGGCTCCCGCTCGGGGTATTTGCAAATTCCGGAATGTTACTCCCGTTAGGGGGAGTGTTGGACTCGAAACTGACCCCCTTTATGGGCATCCGCCAGTTCTTGTCCGTGATTCCCGTTAGGGGGAACCTGTCTTGTAACCTGTTGTTGTGATGTGTTGAGTAGTGATGTGTGGGAGGATTGCTCCCGTTTGTTGGTTGCTGTTGTGGCTGTGCTGACTCCTCTAGAAGAGGGAGAATAGGATTAGCTGGAAGAATGAGGGAGAAAGTGAAAGGAGTTTGTGGGATTTAGTTACTTTGGACACTGGGCTGTGTTGCCTGTGTGTTTGATATGACGCTTGGTACCAAGCGAAGCAGCAACTCCTGTAATGCCTTGAAGCTTTGAGACATCTCATTCAAGGCTGTTGCGACTGGCAAATCTGTTGGTGTCGGTGCCGGTACTGGTACAGGTGTTGGTTCTGATGCTGATGCTTCAGGAGCTGGCGGCTCTTCTTCATGGGTAACCAAGGCATAGCTTGGGTTGATGCTCAAAACAAGTGTAAGCCAAAGACTGATTTTTTTTTTTTTTTGTATGAATGCAGTGATGATGTCCCTTGAGATTAAAGTGCCACACACTTTCGAGTCGGGTCTCAGCTAGTGGGAGCTAGCAAAATTCCCCAGTGGAGTCGCCATTCTGTGAACGCTGGAAATCGGCGCCCACGCTGATTTAAAGGTTTTTGGTTTGAAAGGTGGGAGTTAGTAGGCTGATTTATAAATGTTGGAGTCATCACTAGCTACTTAATCTCAGAATCCCCCAGTCGGCTAGAACCTGCGAAATATGTAAGGTTGGAGAAATCTGAAGACTCTCTTACTTTAGATTGACTCCTGATCTACGATCCGGGATTCCGAGTAAGGGACCTCGGTTACAAAGAGGGAAGGTATTAGGCACCCTCTCTGCCTATACAAAGGTATGGTTTCTACTTGGTGTGGAAAAAATAATCTCAAGGGATGATGGATGCTGTGGTCGAGATGAGACTAGTCATACACGCGGATTTCTGATGTGGCAAGATCTGGGATTTCGGCAAGCCACAGGGCATACGTCCAACTGTGTGTCTAGAAGACGGATGTGATGATGCTTATGCAAAGAGGTAAGAAAAGTGAACTAGACTACTAGGAGTTTCTGATGTGACAGGATCCGATGTACGGTAAGTTACAGAGCATACGTTCACTAGCAATCTAGAGGAGCAGGGGGGTTGAGAAGAGAATAAATGTCATGATGAATGCTTGGGTATGAGATGAATGGATATTTGGCTTGAACTTGAGTTGGCTAGAACATGAGTTGCACCATGATCAATCTGGGCTAGACTTGGGATTGAGAAGGTTAGGAGGAGGCTAAGAGATGGCTAGAAAAATCTGATCTTGAAGGCTTGGGAGCTCTCTCTCACCCTCACTCTCACTCTTCTTCTCTCCCTCCCTCTCTCTCTGGGAAAGTGGAAGTTGTTGTTGTGAAAATGTGAAGAGGAGAGGGCTATTTATAGCCTTCTCTAATAATAATGTGGTAATTGTTGGGTTTGAGAGGGGTAAATGCTGACATGGCAGTTTGGGATTGGTTGAGGGGAGAGAGACGCCACGTGACACACTCTCATTGGCTCTTGGTGTTGGTAAAAGGGTAAATAAGGTTGGCAGGAGGGGTAATTTTGAAAGAAAGTTGACTTTCGGACGTTGTGACAGCTGTTGCTCGGAGGACACACGCACCCCGCGAGACGAGGTAATTCGAGTACCGCCGGCGGTAGTCAAACTATCGCCCAGGCCGAGCTCGAGCGTGTGGGTCTCGTTTGGTGCACTGGTTCGTCCGATGGTCTTCTTTCGGGTTTTTTGGGTTCAACTAGGTGTATTTTATGCTAATATGGCTCTAATGGGTTAGGTTGTAGGGTTTTGGGTTTGGGTTAGGGTTTGGATTAGGTTTTGGGTTATGGATCATGATCCTTATTGTCCTTGCCTTTTCAAGATGTTAGCCTGGGTGGGGTGTCTACAGGTATGAACAAAGATACTTTCAGACATAATGCTGGTTCTCATCCTCTTGGATTTGAGCTAGTATGCCCATCCATGGGTACTGCGTAACTATCGTAGTCTGGCTGATATGGACTTGGGGTGGGTACATATGTGGCTCTTGACTATCTACATTGTTGCCCATATCCATACTATGGATATCCCTGCCCATATGGAAGTGAGCTCTTGACCGTAATTGAAAAACAATGCGCCATAACTGTCGGAGTTGCTCACTGCACACTGAAATTTTTTGATTTTTCCCCAATTTCTCCCAAATTGGATCACTTACCCCTAAATCCCAAAACTAGAGTGTGTGTGATGATGATTTCATCAAACACTCCTAAAACTTTGAAATTGGGTCCAATTGACCGCTGATAGAAGTAGAATTTCGAAAAAAATTATTTGTAAATATTTTAAACTAATTTTGAGTAAAATAATAATTTTTTAACTAAAAAAATTAAATCCAATTTTGATCGAGGTCAATTCCAAAGTCAAGGGCCTCATATCGGTTGGGCAGTCTATGTAAAGGCAACTTTGGCTGCCCTATACTTTTGAATCTTTCCTTCTTCAGCTTTTGGATTGTATTCTTTTCTCGCACTTCGCAAGTTTTTTTTTTTTTATAGTAATAATAAAAGTGTTGTTATCTCTCTCTCTCTCTCTCTCTCTCTATATATATATATATATATATATATATGATTTTTTTTAAAAAAACAATAGGAATTAGTAGATTAGGTTTGATACATGTTTAATTTCGTGTTTGGATAGATTGCTACCAATTTGGGGGAAATTGCGAAAATAAAAATTCTCCTCAATTTCCCTTAAATCGGACCACCTACTCCAAAACTCAAAATCAAAGCTTCAAATCTATGATTTTTCATGCAAAACATGAAGAATTTCCATACCCACCTTCATGGGGACATTAGCAGCATGCTTGAAGCTTTTAAATGACGTGGGACACCCAATCATCAATCGGGACTTTTAAATAGTTCGAGACTCCAAGCTGGAAAAAGGAGCTGTATTAACCTGCATTGGCCGATACAAGCCATATTTGTGCAATACGTGTATATAGCCACGTTACAAAATTTCTCTCGTTTTCCACTTTTTTCTTCATTTCAACAACAGAAGAAGTTTAGAAATCAATCATAGATTAGCTCTAGGCCCCCCCCCCCCTCTTTGTAATCTTGTGTTGTATTTCAATGTAATCGGTCATAATCAAGGTGTTCGGTATCGGTATCGGTGGGTGTAATGGTGCCCACCGTTACCTATACGGATACGGCCTCTATCGGGCAATATGGGGGCGTAACAGTGCAATTTTTTTTTTGCCGAAAAATTATGAATAAATATGGATTAAATTTGGAATATTCTAGGTATTCCAATATGCATTCATTTATAATTTGGAACGTGTTTATGGTGGTGTAACGGTCCACTCTTTGGTGAGAATGCTATATTGGGCTGTTTGATGGATTTATGAACTTGACAACCTGGAATTAACTGCAAACCTTTTATATTTAGTTTTCTAACTATATAATATATATAAATTTACTATAATGAATGTAATACAAAAACATTTTATATTTTCAAGTTTTCCTTTTATTTATAATGCTAGTGCATTGTAATACATACATTTCATTTCAATAGATAGAGTTTAGGGACTTTTGTATCCTATTACGTAATTCAGATACCTAACAAATTCATATCATTTTCCCCTATAGATCTTTAAAAAAATTAAAATTAAAATGAGGTAAATAGTGTTGTCGATTCGGGGCTGATTTGGGGACCATTTGATGCTCCAAACTAGCCTCAAATTAATGCAATCTATTGGCACTTATCCCACTAATGGATTGGTGGACATTTATTGGACAGTGAAAAATGAAAAATATCAAATGGTCCTATTTCAAAAAACAAATGTCTGCAAACTAATGGTGAAAATTGTAGGAGTTATTTAATTTTGGGATTGTGACTTAGCAACAATGGTCCCAAAATTTAATTGGTTAATTTTGAGTTGATATATACCTCATGTATAAATTTTTAGGGTCATGTGCGTGGGGTTCACTTGATTATGTATTATATATACATGTCATTTATCCGTTTCGTCAACTCATTTAAGGGTATTGGAAAAAAAAGAGGTAAATCTAGATCTCAAGTGGACCACTAGTGGGCCAGGCGGGCCACCTCGATGTATCTGTATATCCATGTCGTCAATTCGTTTTGCCAACTCATTTTAAGGCATGGTCCAAAAATTCAGGTAGATCTAAATCTTCGGTGGACCACTAGTGAGCATGCCTTTAAAGTGGGGCCCACCTAAATGCATTTGTTGTATATCCATGTGGTCCATCCTTTTTGCTTACTTATTTCAAGGCATGGACCAAAAAATGAGGTTGATCCAAATCTTAGGTGGATCACAAAATAATGATTTAATCCCCACCATTAAAAATTTCTTAACACATTATATTTTGGGATCAAGCTGTTATTTGTGTTCTCCCTTCATCAAAGTGAAGGTCCATGTGACCTCATCAACAGGTTGGATGGAAAATAAACATTTTAATGGGCCCTAAGAAGATTTTTACGGTGGGCATTCAATCCCAATTGCGTGATCCAATTGAGATTTTGATCCCTTCATTTCAAGGATCATGCCTTAAAATGAACCTGAAAAATTATGGATGGCATGTATTTACTATACATAAATCAAGGTGGGCCCCACCCCACATAATAAAATAGTGCGTGTGCTATGTAGTGTACACTGCAGAGTATAAAAAAAAAAGAAAAAGAAAACCGAAACAGCCACGCCAATCCATTCGTTTTTTCTGGAAAAAGAAAAGAAGAGGGAGGGAAATGAAAAGAAAAGAGGGAAAGAAGAGGGGACCGAAACGAGAGAGAGAGAGAGAGAGAGAGAGAGAGAGAGAGAGAGAGAGAGAGAGAAGGGCAGCAACTGCTACCGCAGCAGTGCTGTAGCCCAATAATAATAATAATAATAATAAGAAGAAGAAGAAGAAGAAGAGGAAAAAAGAAGATATGTTTTTTTTTTTTTTTTTTTTTTTTCCCATTTTTCTTTAGGGTTATGGTTCGTAACGTTTGTTACGGTACCATAATGGTTGTTACGAACCCAAAAAACAGAGGTGCCCCGCTTTGGGGCTGTATCGTGTAACGGTTGATACCGTTACCGTTACGTATCGGCCGTTATGGCCGAAACGTAACCGATTTTGAATACCTTGACTCATAATCCATCAATGTTTGATTAGGGGGCTATTCTGATCAAAGAATGGTATGATACACCGTTGAATACATGTTAAAAACTCACATACATAAAAAAAAAATGATTTTGGTTTTTTACATTTTTTTCTTATTTTCTCAATAATTTGCATTTTTTTGGGTTAAAAAAAAATCAGTCGATGCCTCCAATACACCCCATATCATATCATTTTTTTATAGCTTGGCCGATATGCCCACCAATACCTATATTTAAAACCTTGGTCATGGGCTTCAAGATGCTCGTTTTGTACTAGTGGGAGTATGAGTTTAAGTTTGTTCCAATAGTTATGATAAATCTGGTAATGCTGTTTCTATAGGCATATTTTCTGATTCTAGAGGAGATTGCTATTTTCTTGTAGTGGCTCTCCAAGGAAGACAACATCGACTTTTGGATAAAGATGTATTGATCTGATGTCATTAGGATCTACTAGATGCTTGATGGTTAAGATTTCTACAATGTCATTTTTTTTTGGGTTAGGTTATTAAGGGTGTGAATATTTTGTGGAGCCTTGGGAATGCCTTGGCTAGGTTAAATATTCTATGATTGATGGCTGTGTGGGGTTCAACGCATAAGCCAATATTGGAAGGGGAACTGCAAATGAGGCAATAGGTGGCATTAATTTAGTTTGGTTGGCTAGATGAGGGGCATGACCCTTGCAAGGTACTATTGCTTTGGTTGTTGCTATTGTGAGACTCATTTGGTTAATTTTGGTGAAGTTGGTGGGACATTTGTTGTTGCCCATTCATGCCTCCGAGTTATTGAACAAAGAAATTGCGCATTTGGTTAGATAAGATAGGGTGACTTGCAAGGATGAGAGCTTTATCTAATTGGGGTAGAGTAAAGATTAGCTTATTAGAAAAAGAAGTAAAATAAATAAGTGCCATTCATCATGCATTTGACTTCCATTTTCTCTTGGTTTTCATTTCCCTCCTCTCCTTTAGTCATCCCTCTTGTTTGAAACTCCACAAGAGCAAGAGAAGTGCCTTCAGGATGGCACATGACACCTTATCATCCACAATGGGAACAATCTTCCCTTTTCATACTTTGTCATTTTTTATTTTTAACATTCACACTATAGGAGAAGTTAGCTATAGGAGAATTGACGAGAAGCCGGACATAGAGGAAGTCGTGAAAAGAGGAGAATAAAACACAGAAGAGAGGGAGAGTGGTAGTGACATGTGAGATAGGGCCTTTTCTGAAATAGACAGAGGAATTGAACAAGGAAGAAAGAGGTGGACTTCCAAGTTCTAAAGGGGCATTGAAATCCTCTTTCTTCATGAGTGGAAGAGAATTACGTGAAGGAAACACCATTTAGTGACCAGTGTTTATAAAATATCATTGATATCGGACGATAAATACCACACATTATCACATTGTGTCGCATGTTTTGTGATATATTGCGATAAATTGCATCACTCTCTTTACAAAAAAAATTCTTGTATCGACGATATCTGTCGATATTGACAGATTTTGCACAAGTACGTGGGTAGTTAGTCAGAGCCAAAAAAAAAAAAACCCATCCTTTTCCTTTTTCTTTGTTTCTTTCCACTTCTAGACCCATATATTGTGGATTTCGGTCATTCCTCTTAAATCCTTTCAAAGAAAAAACAACTTTCAGAGTTGGAATCAAGATCAAACCCGATTTAGGGCCGTTTTCGATTTGGTGAGCATTTTTGCTTTTAGATCCACCTCTTTTGGTGTAAATCATGTTAAATTTGTGCCAAATGGTTACAAATGCATGATTCTTCATGTTTTGCATGAAAAATCATGGATTTGAAGCTTCGATTTCAAGATTTGGGGGTAGGTGGTTGGATTTGGGGAAATTGGGGAAAAATTGAACATTCCGCAATTTTGTCAAATTGGTTGCAATCTTACTGTCCAAACACAAAATCAAACATGTCAAGTCTATTGATCCTTATTGTTTTGGAGATTTTTTTGGAAAAAATAAAATTTTAATTAACAATTAATTAAAATAGAAAAAAAAATTTCTTCAAAATTTCAATTTCTATTAGCGGTCAATTGGACCCAATTTCAGAGTATTTAGGAGTGTTTTGATGAAATAATCATCACAAACATTCTAATTTTGGGATTTGGGGTAGGTGATCTGCTTTGGGGGAAATTGGGGAAAAATCAAAATTTCTCATTATTTGGCGAGCGACCCCAGCAGTTACGGCACATCTTTTTTCGACTACGATCAGGAGTTCACTTCCATATGGGCAGAGGGATATCCACAGTATGGATATGGGCAGGGATATCCATAATATGCCAAGTATATATAGTAGTATTTGCATATATATATATATATATATATATATATATATATATATATATATCCTCTTTAGGGCAATCTCCTTGTCTGCATTTCCTCTTTACTTCCCCATTGAGATGGAGGGGCTGCTTGATGCTGGAATAAGTTTTCTGTGGAGACCCTTGACAAAGTTGGCTTCAAAAGTGGGATGTCTAGCTCCTTTGATCACCTGAGCTGGAAGAAGCTCCTTGATGCTATAGACGAGTGCGGAGTTGAAAACTTTAAAAATGTAGAAGGCATTGGATTTAGCCATTTTTTCTTCACCAGTGAACTGCAAGAAGGTGAATCCCTAGTATCTTTGTAGAAGGGAACTGTATTCTCAGGTTTCAATCCCCATGTCACGTCAAATGTAGATCCAATTGGGGGTATGTATGGTTTCATCATGGGCCTCAGCCTTTTGGCTGTACCTTTCGATCCCATGATAAAAACCTCCTTGTTTCTTCCTTTTAGTATATTCTCCTTCACTTTATCAGAAAGGTAAAACAAAAACGTAAAGACAAGGGCAATGGACCACACTATAAACCAATCTCTTTGGGTTGAAGGAGAGTAAACCTTGATGACAGCTTGTTTAGTAGATTCATTCGGAATTCAATATGCTCACTTATCTGGAGTCACATCTTCAGAGGAACTACCATACTGTTGGGGCTCTAACTCTTTAAGATGGAGAATCGTCAACCTAAGTGTTCAAAATAGCCATCCAATTAATCATTGGTAACAAGCCCAATAGTGTCAAAAGAAGTGAGGAAATGCAACTGGAGTTTGGAAAATCAAATTTGAGTGGCTTCCCAAGTCCATCTGGAATCGGAGGGTTCTTAGAGATTTTCAGGCACTACTTGGAATGTTCTTGTGCCTGGTAGAGAGGAGCCGTTCATACATGGCTGAGGCTAAAGTGTTAAGAGTCCATGAATTCTCTTCATGCTTTTACTTGGGAGCTGATGGGTGAGGAACATGCTGATGTTAATTGACTGGATCTTATGTGAATCTGGAGCATGGAAGTTAGCTTTCTTCCTTTTTCTTTTTATGAAATGCGGGAACTTTCATCATGGATAAATATCTCATGTAAACATGTGTGTAGAGAGGTCAACGATATCGCAGACTCAGTTGATCAAGGGATTGATGGTCCTGCTCAACCATGATCTTCAATGTGATGGTACAGGATAGTCCCATGATGCAGCTATTGTGGATGTGTCTTGGACTGCTCCATGCATCCTGACATGGCTTGTTATGCTGCTACTTCTGGGCCACTTGATGGGCACTTCTGAGAAATCTTGGCAGTACTTCACATCCTTGATTCCGTATCAATGCGCCTGTCTGTGTTGTTTCTTAGATTTGGAGCTTGTACCTGTGGTTCCATCATGGCTTTAACAGAACCTTTGCATTGGGGACTCCAGGACCTTTGTTTAATGAATCAAGTTCCATGAAGTTCTTTTTGAGTTCTTTTAGTTATGTTGAGTCGACCGAGTCTTATCTTCACTGAGTTGGCGATTAAATCAAGTTTTCTCCAAGTCTTGATGAAATCTGAGTGAGTCAACTCAGCCAAGTTGGCTTTGACATCTTAAATCTCAGTACAAAACACTAGTTAAAACACAGTAAATTTGCCTCTCCTAAGAGTTGTCATTTGTATTTTACATGTCTGACCTGGAAATTTTTTAGTGGAGTGTCCTTGCTACATCAGCTCATAGAACGTATAGACCACTAATCGATTTTCAATGACATGAACTCCAATGACGGGATAATTTGGTCATGGTTGGCCACAGCTCACCTCTAAGTCTGTCATTTGAACCACTGGTCCCTGTGAAAGAAATTTCTTCATGGACAACCGTGGACGGCTCCAAAATTTTCTAGAGTCCAAGATTTTGCACGGCTTTCCTTGGCCAATAAAATATCAATGCTTAAGCACCTCAAGAAAATGTCAGATAGCTCTTCTTGCGGCAAAATGATGAGGATCAAGGTGTTCTGTAGTTGTTACAATATGACTGTAAAGGCCGTTATGTATATAGGTAACAGCCACGACCGTTATGCGATATGGGTTAGTTGGTTTTTTTTTTTTTTGTTTTTGTTTTGGACTGTATGCCCTTATGACTGCTATGGGGTATAACGACCGTTACCCCCATATCGGTCGAAAAATGCCATTTCTTTTTTCTATATAAATTCATTTTCCTCATTTTCCCGCTTTTCTCACTCCAAAAACTTCCCTACATTTTATAACATATTTTGATCACTTGTACTATAGTTTTTAGGATTAAAATAGTAGATTAATGTGAATTGGGCGAATAGAAGATCCGATGGCCATTTTTTCAAAAAATTGAAAAAGTGGTATGCATGCATTTTTTTTTTTTTTTTTTTTTTCATTTTCAATTTCTATTTCTAATGCTTGATTGTAATGTGTAAATATTAGAGACAACCATGTTCATAAATTCACCAAACAACCCAATACAACATTCACCAAAGAGTAGATTGTTACGCTACCATAAACATATTCAAAACAAAAAATGAATATAGATTTAGAATATTTACATTATTTTAGATTTTCTAGATAATTTTTTCCAAAATTTTTCAAGTAAAATTTTTTTTTTTTTTCGAATCATTATGGGGGTGGGGGTTGTAACGGTCGTTACACCTCTATATCAGCCGTCACGACTGATACCCGTATCAGTAACGGTGACTGTTATAGCCACTGTTACCGATACATACTACCATGATGATCATAGCTTTCTCCATTGGGATATTGTATGAAGATTATGGAATCATTTCGTTGTTCTCTTTGGTACAAGTTGGACTACAATTGTCTATTGACAAGGTGATTGTGGGTGTTCGGATGGTCCCTTCAATCGTAGGAGGTTGTGGAAAATGGTTCCTTTGGCTGTTTTTTGGGGACTGAAAGGAAAGAACTGGATCTTAAATAATTGCCACATTCACGGGCATCAGCAAGAGTGGAATTACCTCTATGGTTATTGATTGGGCTCTTCCCTACTGAATTTTTGGGAAGATCTCAAGCAGATTTGATGAAGGAACGGAAAGAAGGTTTTAAAGCTGGTGGCTTCACAGGGAGCCACTTCCTCTTATTTGGCTTAAACTCAACTTCGATGGGTGTTATAAGGCCCACACATAGCTAAACCCAGATCCATAGCTCAATGGGCAGACTGAGTGGAGATACCTCGTTTCAACACTTGAGGTCTTGGTATCGATCTGTGTGTACTGACATGGGTGTGTACCAACAAGCTAACCCAAAAAAACAGAAGAAGAAAAAAGGCCCACACATAGCCAGTTGCAAGAAAATCTCATCTCCAACTAGTTGTGTGTGAGACAGTTCCCTTTGTATTTATATCCTGATTAGAATATACAGGAAATTCTTTACTCCCCTTGGTGGTCTAGTTGGATAGATCAAATCTCTTCGTTGTAAAGGGGAGTTGAATACAGGCTTGAATCACATTGTGACCAAGATCTCGAATACAGGCTTGAATCACATTGTGACCAAGATCCAGTGCTACCGGAACCGATTCACACCCGTCACCGAAAAAAAAAAAAAGGACATAGATTGTTAGGTTTACAGGCTAGCATAATGCCACAGGATTTTTTGAATGTGTATGCCACAACCATCAAGTACCAGTAGTAGTTTTTTCGTGTTGTGTTTTTCAGGTTCTGTGGATGTCTGTTCTAACCAAGGTATTCCATAATGGTAATGGTGGCTGTAACGTGGCCGTAATTGCTACCACTGTTACCTTTAAGATATAGGCTGTATGCTATTTTTTTATTTTTGAAAAAAATAATCCAAAAAACCTGTATTAGTCCCGGAATGACTATTATGACCTTGTAACGGATAGTAGTTTCCACCGTTACCTTTACGTAGTGGCCCGTAACGACTGTACGGCGCACCATGGCTATAACTTGCAGGTAAAAAGAAGAGGAGAATTATAAGTACCCACTGTTTGAGTGTCTTTCTAAGCTACTAATATAGCTGTACTTAAACATGTATTGACATTGTTTGGGATACCTTTTTCATTCTCAAGCGCTGGCCTGATGAGTCCCGCGTTCATTGTAGTGCCTCTGTAGAAGGTACATGTTCGGTAAACTCTCGCCAGCCTTAGATGTTGCATGCTCGAATTACTCTCACAGCTTTGGATGTCGCATGATCAACCAACAATCCATAACAGTACATATGTTTCTTCCATTTTACTGGCAAAAATTTCAGTTCAAACAGGCTACAAAAACCAGTATATGGAATAACTGGACTTTTTCTTTCTTTTTCTCTCAATTCCATCATGCAATAGAAGCCTCGGCTAGATGCTCCTGCCTTTGGGTGAGGCAGATGATTATGTCCGTGCAGTTTGTCGTAGACACTATATCATGGATCTGGACCATTCATTCGTTGTGGATATCGAGTCTGCAGTCGTCATGTTAAAGTATGAAATCCTTCAGTGTTTGGATCTGTCCAGTATCTATCTTAATCCTCGCATCAATTATGAGGTATTGGATGTGTCTAAAAGAGTTGAAACAAGAAAAGTATGGAGTAGTCAACAATTATCTGATGAGATTTGCACCAACGGCTGTGATTGATCCATCACTGTGAATTTTGGCCTATCGCCGTTTAATTATAGCCCAGAAGATGAACGGTCCCGATCATTTTCATTGACTGCCATTGTCCAGCTTGAGGCACTAGAGATGGACACTGATAGCAATGGTTTCTCCAGATTGCCTTACTAGCATGTTCAAAGACGTGTCTATAAATGGACTGGTACATTGTAGTGGATTGTACGTTATCTTACTACTGCCACGTGCCATTGTGACACACGTGGGATGATCTGATGGATATCTTGCCATCAGTGGGCCACCTATCAGGTCAACCAGAGGCAGTTATCCACCGTCGCCTGTTTTGGATGGAAAAATGGATTTGGTGGGTCCCACTGTATGAAAAAATATGGGTTACAGTTCAAACTCGAAAAGTAAAGCTGATCGTTGATAAATAGAGATGGTTTGGATTTTACATGATTTTCATGCTATACCCATCCCACGCTGGACCCCACATATTGAATTCTGCTTTGGTAGGCTCATGATGTGTACGTTGGTCAGTCCATGGATGGAAGGAGGAAACCGCAATCAACGGCAGTGGTTGTGGCGTACATGTACCTCAATACAAACTGTCCAAATAGAAGCTGCCATGGTGTACGGAGATATGGACAGAATAGCCGGAAAGCTGCTCATTGTACCATCTTAACGGATGTGGATTGCCTGCAGCACGGATCTCTGTGCGGCCCACCATGATGTGTGTTATATCCACACCGTCCATCCGATTGTCCAGCTCCTTTTAGGTTATGAGCTCAGACATGAATCAGATCCAAAGCTAAGTTGACACACCACGGGAAAGAGTAGGGATGGGGTGATGTCCATCGTTGAAACCTTCCTATGGCCCACGGTGGTGTATCTGGCATCTGAACCTTCATAAGTTCACTCCTACCTGGATGAAGGGAAAGCACAAATATCATTCGATCTAAAGCTTCTGTGGCCCCCAGTGGTGGGCCTTGAATTCCCATTGTTTCCTGTGGCGTGGTCCACTTGAGCTTTAGATCTGCCTCATGGTTGGGCTCATCACCCAAAACGAGCTGGAAAAACGATTGGACGGCATGGATATAAGACATATCATGGTGGGCCCCACAGATCTTAGTTCTAAAGGAATCTGCTCCCATTTTAGCCATCAAGGATGCAAAACGATGGGGTTGATCCGATTGTTATTAACTCTTATCCAAAACTAAGTGGGTCCGGGTCGGGTCCAACCCAATGGGCACTTTTGTAAGAGATCTGGGCCATCTATCACATAGGGATCACTGCAGCAATGCTTTTGGCCTGGTCAATGGATGGCCCAGACCTAGTACATGAATCTCATGGGCCAGATTATCCTGCTGTACCAGACGCGGCCCATTTAGGTAATGGGCCAGCTTTTTTTTTTTTTGACTTAGATCCAACCCAGATTTAAATGTGTTGGGTGTGGGCCAAATGTACGGTGAGAATTGTGAAATGGGTCCTATTGGATTCGACTCGGCCCACCTGACTCATTTGCACCCCTATTAATCATCCCATGCTTGGTCAACAATCCAATAATTTTTGGGGCAGATGGGGCCCACTTTTTGGACAGTCTTGATTTTGTAAGGTGGCAGTGGACGGTAAATTGTACAAATGTGTGTTGTTTTCTACACTTGAGTCTTTACACAATAAACTCGATCTTTCTCGGTTATGACATATGGGGCCCATGGATTGGTAATACAGACCGTTGGTCTGTTGCATCATGCAGTGGATGGACTGGCCTCCAAAAATCTCCCAGATTGGAAGATCCTAGCCACCAATGGTGTAGATGCACAGGTTACCTAATCAATATGGTGGGATGGTTGGATGCAACAGGCCTTGAAATCTCTTTTTTATCATGAAAATGAAATCGTTTACTTCATACCTGACACATTTTAGTATTTGCAAAAACAATGTTTCCATTTTCTTGGAAGAATTGAGAAATTAAGATTTTCAAATATTTAAAAGACAACTATCACTATTTGACCATTGACATTTTTACAATTTTATTTTCAAATATATTGTTTATATTCTATTAATTAACTAATATAGACAGGTCGTATGAAGAGTGTTTTTATTTTATTTTATTTATTTCATGCAAGTGGTATGGATGATAACGCCAATAAAAGTGAGGTAGTTCAAATACCTTCCATCATTATTTCAAGACCAATGGTAAGAGACAATATGAGAATGTATATGAGTTTTTCCATCCATGTAAACAGTGGCCCTCATCATGAAGATAACCTATCATAAAAATCAAACCGACCCGCAATCAAAGGATGTTCCATGGTTTGACCTGGTGTAGGGTTGTGGCCTACCTAAATTGTGGATTAGGCTGATTTTTCAAATGGTAATGAAAGCGGATTGCATTCTTGCGAACACCATAGGAATGCGCACTCACGGAGTGTGGCATTGACTTATAGATATCGAATATATTCATGCTAGAATCACCAGTAGCTAAATTAAGTTTCAAGATTTATGGTTAGCTAAAAACTGCATAATTGCTTTGTATATAAATTATAAATAAGGCTTTGATCACATAAAAGATAGAGATTAGGCACCAGTTTTTGCTCGTACAACATGTGGAATTTATTTTAGACAATTTTATGATTTTTTTTTTTTCTTCCGAAATTCAACAAAGTTTAAGCCTTGTTACATAAGGCCATACTTTGCAGAGTATTAGGACCAAAGGTAGATAAAAATAAAAAGAATGAAAAAAGAGTAAAAAAGAAAAGAAAAGAAAATAAAATTCATAAATAGTGTGTGGATCTGCCAATCTGATTTGTTAGATGACCCTTTCTAGCTGGCCCATATAGATTTTTATGTCCTTTTGGGCTAGCGAAAAGTGATTTTATCCTTATGGTGGTGTTTTGAGATTTGAAAGGATCCCAATGATTTGGTTGGAATTGAATTGGTTAACCTTTTGATATGTCAATTTAGTCCGTATGCTATTTTAGAAACTTGCCTAATTCATATCCTATCCCACTCATATGGTCCTTTGATGGTTGTCGAGTCCTGCAGAGACATTTTTATTGAAGGAATATTGAAGTTGAAGAGTGGTTTTAATTTTGTTTTCTAATAGGGTGTCTAGAGTAATGAGTAAATGAACTCTATGGGGTCCACCACAATGTTTGTCTTATCTACACTATCCATCCATTTTACCAACTCATTTTAAGGCAAGAGTTAACACAGTAGACCACACCGCAGGAAACAACATGAATTGAAAGATTACTATTGAAAACTTCTTAGGGGCTCATGCAATAAAATAATATGGTAATATGAATGGATGGTGTGGAAAAGACATACATCTACAGTGGGCCCCACAAAGTTTAGCAATCTGTTTCCAATGGTAATTAATCTTCATAGTGGACCCAGGTGCGGCACATGTGATGTTTGTTTGAAATCCATTTATTCCATCCATTTTGCCACATCATGTTAGGACATGGACTTAAAAACTGAGGTAGAAAAAAATCAAGTGGGCTGCATGACAATGAAGAGTGAGGATTGAACATCCAAGGTTGAAACCGTCATGAGGCCATGTGAGTCATGGATTGGATAATATTTTTATTTTTTCAGTTCATCTTACTAGTAATGACATAACGAACAATGACTTATAATGTGTTTACACTTGTCCTGAAGCATTCATGCGGACTAATAAGAAACTACTACATATCAACACCAAGTATTAAATGTGGATGAAATTCTACTTGCACCCAGGGATATCTTTTTCCCCATATCCTTCCACGATGTGTCACTTGCCAAAAGTAGAATGACATAACATCTTGTGCTTGTTGCAGATAAGACATTGCGACAAGTGACACCTAGCTCTAACCTGAGTGGCATGTGTGATTGAAGTACTCTACTTGACAAGTCTATAAAGACCTGCAAGAATAGGGATCCTACTATAATCCAAATATTCTTGGCTAGGCCAAAATGAGAGATCTTACTAGAGACTATCAACGTTTTCACGATAACTACGAAGGTTTGAGGAGCAAATTCTTATTGAAACAGAAGAAAATCGAAGAACACCATGAGGAATCTAAGTCCAGCAAGATTAATACCGACCGTAAGATCCAAGGATCTCTGCAGTTACACTAGGAAGGAGATATGAAAATGGTTACATAACGTAAACCTTCAAGGATCTTGTAATCGTCTGGGATCTCGGACTAATAAGGAAACCCTAAAGTGTTTGCAACCTTCCGAGCTATATAACGAGTATGTGATGAAGAGCTTGGGGCATCATGCCAAACACAATCTCTATACATAGTTCAATACTATTTATTTTAGTTTAGATTTATCCACTTTTGTCCAACCACACTGCAAAACATTCAGAGTTTAGAAAAAATTTATATCACTTCTGTACAACGCCATCACTCCAGTACACTTAGAAATAGTATAAATATTCATGGCCTACTGTAACATTCCGAATTTTTACTATTTTATATTATCAAAAATCTTTATATATATATATATATATATATATATATATATATATATATATATATATATATATAACTATCCCATGTCGTCACTTATTTACCCTTGATGCTTGAGTTGAGCCTATACGTAGGTGATACTAATAAAGAATTGCACAAATTCGATTAACTAACCGTATGAAGCCAACTAATTCGCTTGATCATTTAAACCTCAAGTCCAGCCTTGTGAATTGTTCATTTAAGGCCCAAATCTAACCGACCCATCACTGAGTAATTGAGATAACCAAACCAAATAAAAACATACCTAAAGCTGAGTCAACTAGGGGTCAGATCTTGATTTATAAACCAAATCAACCCGATCACTCATTTAGCTTAAGAACCAACGATATAGAGTGATCATATCCGAATCATTATTTTTTCTAATTTTGAATAGACTATACTGAGAATTTAGTTAATCCAGACCTTAACGACTGCGCCCAAGAAATCTCCCTACCCAATTCATTCGAAAAATTCCCCGATTATTCAAACAAGCTCCTAACCGCTCGTTAGTAGCCCACTAGCTCCGAAATTATAGAATAACGTCCGTCTCATTGAGCCTGATGTCCATTGTAGGTGGCGAATCAAGATAATACTCAAAATTGCACAATTTGGGCTAGAAGCTAAGTGCATGAAATGCGCAAATCCTCTAGGTTGAAATCTGAAAACTGAAGTGAAATAGACATTCAACTCTTTCGCGAAGTTGTGACTTTCTAACCGTTAGATCGCAACCAAACTTGAGGCATGAGTTAAAGATATTTCTCTGCTCATATCCGTATAACAGGGGCCCTGATCGAACATCGGTGACCATTGTTCGTAAATCGGGCCCCTGCGATCAATTGACTCATCCGTTTGCCACCAAACTTAGGACAACCATTCATCTGACTATAGGACACCTATTTCATAGCACAGATGGGCTAGATGACCACTGTGACAACTTCAAAGGCCAAAAATATACCCACCAAGGGTATATGCATTAGGTCCAGCCTTCCCAGGGCCAAATGAGCAAAATTTTAGGTTATATAAGCTCTAAAAATCTTCTCCCACCCTCTTATACGAATTTTCCAGCAAAGGGGAGAGAGAGAGAGAGAGAGAGAGAGAGAGAGAGAGAGAGAGAGAGGGCAGAGTGAGCTCAAAGGGTGGGAATTGAGAGGATTCCCTTTCTTACCACGACCTCACATTGGAAACAGTATCTCCGCCGCCACAAGAGGGGATTTGCTGCGATCCAAAAAGGCTCCGGCGTGTTAACCCATGAGTCCGGCACCCCAAAAGCTACTCCGCGAGCCTTCGGCAACCCCTAGGTGCGGACCATTAGCTATAGTTGGCTGTTTATCAAATATAGGTCAAAATTAGTGATTATGGGTATAGAATTTGCTTTCGTGTTAGTTACATGTATGTTGATTGTGGAATTGGAGTGTCGTTTCGAATGTTTTTCGATTTGGAGGGAAATCGGGCTCTTAATCACCTAAGATCCTTCCATTACCTTAATTCCTGATATTCATGAGTATAAAATTAGGACACATTCCCTAAATTCTGAAATAAATAGAAAGATTTCACTGCATGTCCCCTATACATATGATTAATTACTGATTTTCATCCTTTGCATGATTATTTCTTTGAATTTGAGCTGGTTTACATGTTTATTTAAATTTTTCATGTATTTAAGAATCTTTGACGAATCATGATTTCCATGTCTACAATTTACTGCTATGTATGCTTAAATCCCTCACAACTAGAAGTAGACCGACATATACTTTAGTATCATTCATTTATACCCTGCCTCCTTTCCGGATCGGCCAGCAAATTTTAAAACCCATATGGGCAGCCCTTCTGGTAGGGCCGTCTATGGGAAAATTTGACCCAATTAGTCGAATTACGGATAGTCAGCTGTAGTTGGACTATGCGAGACGTTGCTCCCAATGCCGTACGATTTGTAGTTCATCTAGACAGGACAAATTAGCTTACTGGCTGGCCATCCATGTTCGTTAACTATGTATATACACGCTTGCCTAAATTTGAAATACTCCATACCTTTGAGAGGTCACTATTAACCATTAATGATAGGATTCCTAAGACTCATGAGCCGGACATGGTGGTATGGGACACCATGTCTGAGCTGTCAGCCGACGCTGTGGTGACGCACTCCTTGTAGTGACTAGTGAGCAACTAAAACTCGGGAGCCGGGCATGGTGGTATGAGATATTGTGTTTGTGCTGTCGGCCTATGCTGGGGTGACAAGCCTCCCGTAGTAACTAGTGAGCATAGGAGGTGATAAGTCCTTATTCAAACGACTCTCTTCAAATTACCCGGCCGATGGTTCCCTGCCAAATTACCATTCGAATGACCCGGGCATGAATGGAATTAGGTGACGAGCCATTCCTTGTGGTGATTTGGTTATGTAACAAGCCCGTACCTTAGAACTGAGTGATCATACTCGGTAATTGGGTGACGACCCATACCGAGTTGATCCTTATACCTTAAGAATCATGCCTTACCTTTAAAATTATTGATTTGTGAGACAGATGGATGATACTTAAATTTGGATCATGGATCATAAGCTCAGATCCGCTACGGCCGCCCTAGGCCAAGTGATCTGCATAAGGCTATTGATTAAATGGAGGTGTTTCAGCTTCCCTAATCATGCTGGATGGACGGACTTAATTAAATACTTGACTAACATCTCACCATCACATTGAATTAGTTAGGATTGACGATTCGACAGTCGAGGTCATATTGAGTGAGTATTGGGCATTGTGATCGTTAGACGTTGTTGCTTGAGGGAGTGTTAAAAGTAAGGGCATGAATTATATCATGAAACCATGCATATGCATTAATAAGAGTAGTTAAGATTTTATGAATGCTTGCTTTTCATTAGCTTTGTCCTTGTATTTGATAATATGCGTAACATATTGATAATGGTATCCACTGAATTAATCACTCACTCCTAATCTGGGACGGTGTTTTAAAACACCAACCAGACCTTATCTTAGATGCATGTGTCTTGGAGCTCAACGCGTTGGATGGGGCGAGTATGGATGAGGAGGAGCTCTCCTACTCTCAGCTTTTGGGCAGATCACCATAGGCCGTCCTAAGACTAGTGATGGTGTTTAAGGTAGGGTTTATATTTCTGGATTATGTGTATTTTTATGGGATATAGTCCCTCACGTTCACTTACATTATCTTTTGGTCGGATCTGCTTACTCCATGATAGTTGCACATGTGTTTACTATTTTATTATTGATCTATGTTGTATGGCACACTAAAATTTCTTCATTGCTTATGAAACAAATCAATTATGTATATTTTGAAACCTAGTAGGACATAAGTGGCACCTGGGAATTTGGGAGCTGAGTTCCTACTGGGCTCCTCGAAATTCGGGGCGTTACACTTACCATCATTAGATACCCAATCAACTACGTCATTATTTGGAAGGTCAAATACGGTCACATCTTGATAACTATCCACCTCATTGTTTTTCCATATGAGAGATTGCAAATATTTATCTTTATTTATTTATCTACTTATTTTGTTTATTTGTAGATTATATTGAGTTTCAAATACAAGTCAATAAAATTGACATTATCAGCCTTTAGTTTTAATCTTTCTCATCCATTATAACACTAATGAGAAATACAAGGCTCGCAATATTATCGTTGAAAGAAAGTTTTCAGTACAAGAAAAAAAATTCTCACTTAGAAGGATTAAGTATCTCTTTTAAATTGCTTGATTGCACGCAACAATTGATGGCTAAGAAGGCAACCAATCTTCAAAGATCCAATCTTAATCCGTCTATGTGAATGCCTATGATCAGAAAACATTTGATCCAAGTCAAGTATGATTCTAGCACGTGACGCTATCCTAATCACATGTGTGACAAAGTACAAGCCTTCATATTGTCATGTGTTTGATTAAACATTTAACCAGCCCTGATCCAAACAGGACAACAACAATTCCAAGATACAAGCATCCTATCTATTCTGGCTGTTAAGCCGAGAATCCGTTTTTCGATCCGAACCGAACGGGGAGAGGAATCATTTCAGGTGGGGCAAGCTCTTCTATTCTGGTTCATGATTTCTCTTAGCTAGAAATGCATCTCCCTAGGAATTCCAATCGTGCTCATATTCATCATTATAGGAAGGTTCAAGCTTTCCCAACTCATCATCAATTGACCAAATTTGGGAGTCAAAGAGTTTCGTAAAACATTCTTGGTGGAAAAGAATACGGGTGAAAGATCCTCTGTATCTAATTTAGTACATGAATCTAAAAAATAGTGAGAATTCTTTATCTCACAATATCGCTATCAATTCGAAGACACCGTCTTTATAAAAGTTTCGTGAAGTGGGACCTTTTTCCAAGATCCGTATCTACCTCATTTTTTGACCCATGTACTAACATAACGTGTAAAAAGGGACAGAAGTGTTGAATTTCGCACAAGTTTCATAGAAGGGCCCACATAGCTTCCCGGGTCCGGGTCACTGCCAAACCCGAGGCCTCATCAAACTATATGTATTGTGAGGTCTTCGCTGGCGAGCAGTACTTGTTTTGTTGGATCTTTCTACAAGTGGAACGGACACTACCAAACGACAACAGGCATTGGACACGCTCGTGAGTGGACCCCACACATCTATGCACTGGCAATGAATTGGATAAAAACCATTGTAGATGGTAACGGGTGTTGTGTTTCTGACGTCTCCCTTTCTTCCACGTATCAAACATTTCATTTTTATTTTATTTTTTCATGCACTTTGAATCCTTTGAATTTTGTTAGATCAGTGGATATCTCACCCACATATGTCAACCAATCACTGAACGACGCGTAGAGAGTTTGGACGGTGGACTTTGGTCGGGACACTTTTAGATAAAGGCGATAGGCGCGTTGGAGTAGAAGAGGTGATTCACGGAACACGTGAGGACAGGATATAATAACGTGAGATCTGGACCGTTCATAGGGTTTTAGGTACCATGATCATACAGTGATCAAAATTCAAGATCAGTTCAGTCATCAGGTGGGCCACATGTATGTCGTTTCAAAGAAGTGTAACCACAGCATCTCCTCGCGCGAATGGGCATAGTATTTCTCGTGGTCTTTTTTATCTGAATGTGGGTTCCATCTCCTTTCTATCACATGGCTACGTGTTCAATAATCGCCGTTGAAGAATAGTAATAAAACAGATGTTTGTAGTGGGGTCGGTCGTTAGTGTACCTATGACGCGACTAATGATAAACATGAGTTGCCGACCCATTAAGGCCCACCTTAAGATATGGTCTAATGATCAGAGCCGTCCACTGTCGTTTTGTTGTTGGGGTATTTATCTCTGATTTTTATGTTTATTGGTGAATGACAAAGTTAATTGGCCTAGTATTTTTGGAGAATTATTAAGCGTCCATTTTGGTAGGGGAGTCTAACTAGGATTTTTGTGGGACCCAAGGGAGCAGATTAGGTGTTACCCTTACCGTGTGGGGCCCACCTTAATGGATGTGGTAAATATCCACACCGTTCATATGTTTTTTTTAGCTCATTTTAGGATGTGATTCCAGAACTTAAGCATATCAAAATCTAAGGTGGACCACACCACTAGAAATAGTAGCTAATGATCATTAGAAACTTTTTGTAAGTTAAAAAAGTTTTGGATCAAGCTGATATTTATGTTTTTCCTCCATCTAGGTTTAGTTGACCTTATCAAGGGGTTGGATGGCAAATAAGCATTACAAAGGGCCTAGGAAGTTTTGAATGGTCGGCTTTTACTCACCACTATTTGTTGTAGTGTGGTCTGCTTGAGATTAACATCTACTTAATTTTCCTTGAAAACAATCTATAAAAAATGGACGGTTGATATAAGACATCATCCAAGTGGGTACTACTGTCAGGGTAACACCCACTAATTTCTCAGATAACACACCTAATCCACTACTATCTAGGTAGGATTGCCGGCACCACATAAATGCTTTCCTTTATAAATGCAATTAAGGAAAATTTAGGGGATAATGATAGTTAGAAGAAAGCACCACTTTCTGTGGCGAACCAAGGTAAATGATGTGGGGCCAATAAAAAGTAGGATTAGCTTAAAAGTGTATACGGATACGGTGTTGGAAAAAGTATATTGGAAAATTGAAAATAAAAATATTTAAATTAACATCAGGGTGAATAACGTATAAATACATTGTACTTATTGTATAAATACATTGTACTTAAAGCTTGGTTCACCCCCTTTTAGGATAAAACAAGCCTTCTCTCTATGAACCAACATACAACAATCATGAAGGGATCTACTCAGTAACCCGAGTAACATAGCTGGTCATTTGGCAGATTTGATGAATAGTCGAACTTGGTGATTCAAATAATGTTCAAGCTGCTTAGCAATTTTTTAAAAGAAAAATATTTGTAGAGATCGGATGATTCTGATTCAATTTATTGCACTTGGATCTGGACTTGGATGGTTTAGTTTGTATAGCATCTGAGATGTGGACCATGACCAATGACGCTAATTTTCAAATGTTTCAAATTATTGGATCATCAAGGCCCTCCCCCCCACCCCCCCTTTTTGGATCGTTTTGGCTATTAAAGCTTCTAGCTTTTCTCAGAACGGTAAATGGTTTTAGATCCATGGATTCGACCGTTTCCAGCAGCCTATAAAACCTAGGCCATCTCACACTTCTCTTCTCACACCGTCTTGCAACGGTTTGCATAAGGTTAGAAGAGACTGACCACTTTGCAACACGAAGTGCATGCAAACCAAACATCTCACCCTCAGTTTCTCCAACGAATATTATTCACTCAATCACTTATAAACCAAACTTTTCTCCCATTTTATCGATGTGAGACTAAAGAAAACACACTTTTTTCTTTGAATTTAAAAAACCATTTTGAAGGAAAAATGAAAATTTTAAAATTTTATTTATTTTAACACCAAAATTTCAAGTGACGAGTGTAGAGAATAGTATGAATTTGAGAACAATGGAACGAATGATATAAATGGAAAAAAATGTTGAAATGAATTAAATAAAAAACTAATAGAATAAAAATTATAATTTAATCATATGCTCTAACACCATGAAAAACCTATAATATAATTATATAAACTCTCTAATCCCACCACTATAAAATAAAAGACTTGCATTGCTTTCTTTAAATAAAAATGATTGACTAAAAGTTAGCTAAAAACGATATATATATATATATATATATATATATATATATATAGGAAAAGGTACTATGCGGTCGAGCTTATGGGAACTTCCCATGAGGTCGAGCTATGTGGGCCCTACCGTGATGTTTGTCGAACATCTACCCCAACAATCAGATGCACCATTCCATGGTGGGCTTAGGTCTCAAAAATCAAGTCAATTTGTGACTTGTGTGGGCCACACCACATACATAAGTTGAGAGGGGCTACCCTCCATTAAAACATTCATAATCATTTGTTGGGCCCACCGAGATGTGGTTTGCAAATCCAGCCCATCCATTATGTGTGTCCCACTTGAATGAGGGTTCCGACCAAGTTTCAGACGCATCCAAATTGCAGGTGGGCCCAACTAAGTGCTTTTATATGTTTTAGGCATGTCTTCACATGATTTTAGATGGTATGGCCCACCCGAGTTCCGTATATGGCTGATTTTTGGGATATCCCATAATTTAAAGGGGACCCATCAAATGCACGGTGTTGATGGTCGACACGCATCACGGTGGGGCCCACACAGCTCAACCTCATGGGAAGTTCCCATGAGCTCGACCGACCGCATGGTACCTTTTTCCTATATATATAATGGCATACTTTCACCCTCCCACAATAATTGTCAAAGAGTTTTGCGAGGGTAAGACATCTTTGGATTCATCCATTGTATACGAACATGGACATTTAGGATACCCTATTAAATTAGGCAATAATTTTTATTTTGTTGTCATATTGAAAAAGTCAAAAAATTTATTTCCACTTACCAGGTCTTTTCAAGAAAAGCTGGAAAATGAAACTCTTAAGAAGGTAGAAAACAACTTAAATGTGCAAACCAAACTTTTTTTTTTTTTCTCTATAAAAACTTAAGGTAGAAAACAACTAAAATGTGCAAACCAAACTTTTTTTGTTTTTTTTTTGTTTTCTATAAAAACTAACTAATGGTTGGGCGAAAATATATGAAAACCAATAACCAAAGGACATGGATTGCCTACAAAAGCCTTTCGCAAGAACTTTCTGTGATGGAAAACTAGGTACGGTCTACCACGATGTTTGTGAAAACCATGTTTTCTAGATCATATTAGGACATGGACCCAAAAGTGACACAGTTGCAAAACTCAAGTTGGCCCCATGACAAAGAATTGAATGCCTATCGTTGGAACATTATTGGGCCACAAAAGTTTTGGATCATTCTAATTTTAGTGTTTTCAGCTCATCCCACAAGGAATGACTTTATGAGCTGTTTAGATGGTATATAAACATCACATTAAATCCTAGGGAGGTTTCAATGGTAGGAACTTACCTACCCATCTTTTTCTTGATGTGCAGCTAACTTGAGCTTTAGATTTATATTATTTTTTGGACCATGCCCTAACATGATATGGAAAAATAGATGGCTAGTAGGATTTCCCACAAACATCACAGTGGGCCCCACCTAGCTTCGCATTAGGAAGTTTCTGTCAAAGCCTTTTCCAGGAAATCCGGGTTAGTAACCAAACACCACCTAAAGGAAGGCAATCCAAAAATCAATAGTTATTCCACATGATTATTGGACCACATGCCGTTTTAAATGGGATCCATGTTATGGATGGTTCAGATCATATTTCCATCTCGGCGTGTAAGCCCAAGAGGGCCGACAAATGAAAGTGGTCCAGCAAAATGAACACAGGAAAAAGGAAAAATCGCCATTAAATTGTAGCTATTCAAGTGGAATACATGGATTTGTGATGGTCTAGTCAAGAAGAGTTAGGTTTGTTCCATCTTGTAACGTTTGGGCCTCTAAAGAGACGTTGGTCCTTGTCGCTTTCTAACGAACTTCCAAAATGAGAAAAAGTGAGTCACCATTATCTTAATGCATACCTAACTTGCAATAATTCGTTTTAAGATGAACCATTATCCAGCATTAATTTCTTTTGTGGGCCCACTTATGTTCATTATAACTGCTGGATAGAGAGGTCCAACGTGGATTGAACATGGCTCTTGATTGGATGGCTACGATCAATCCATTGGGAATATTGAATTAATGTGGATCCCTCCTACCCAATGGCCCACGCTAATTATAGGTGGGCCCATCTGGGCTCCACGGAGGAATTTGCCACGGAATACTGCAAGAAGGCTTCACAGATAGGCCTTGGGAGTTGAACATCTGAAATCTATGGTTGATCACGGATGTGACCAATCAAAGCACGTTTGAACACGTTTTTCTCACAAGAATATTGCATGTTCTTCATCTACGAGGTGGCCAATCAATTGGTCGGTCCAGATTGATTGAAATGTGTCCCGATCTTGTTAAACTATCTGCAATAACTTTCACTAAACGGTAGTAGACGCACACCGGACTTACCGTCCACACGAAAATGGGACACGAATTAGAAACTGACGGGTTGAGTAGCCAGTCGGCTACTGAAGTGACGTCACCAATTTATGTGAGCCCCGCTATGATGTATGTGTTGTATCCACACCGTCCATCCATCTTGAGGTATGATTTTAGGGCATGTGCCAAAGAAAGAGGCAGATAAAAATTTGTAGTGGATCCCACCACAGAAAACAGTGGGGAGAGTGATTCCTTACCGTTGAAACTATCCGAAAGCCCACCATAGTGTTTATTTGAAATCTAACCTGTTCAAAAGTTAAAAAAAGACATGAAAGAAGGAAAACACAAATATAAATTTGATCTAAAGCTTTTGTGGCCTTTACAAGTTTTTAATGGTGGACGTTACCATCCCCACTGTTTTCTGTGCCGTGGTCCAATGGACCTTTCGATTTAACTAATTCTTTGTATATTGCCATAAAAGGATCTCTCCAAGTGGATGGACGGCGTGGATACAAAACATACATCATTGTGGGGCCCACAGAACTTGGTGACGTCACTTCAGCAGCGAGTCAAGCTACTCAACCTGTCGGTTGCTAATCCGCGCCCACGAAAATGACTGATTTTGCCCTCGTGATTTTCACGAGCAAATGGCCTGAGGATCCCGGATCCACCGTCAAGCTTTAAAGGTTAAGCTTAACCTGCAAGAAGATGTGTGGGGTCCACCATGATGTGATTATGGAATCTAATCCGTCCATCGTGTGTGACCCCTCATTTTTACCTTAACATTTTAAAAATCATGCCGATCCGAAATACAGTCGTCCACGCCATGTAACATCGTGCCAAAACCTCTAAAATCATGTGGTGTGGTTCACTTGAGTATTGGAATGTACTGATTTTTCGTGGGTCCCTTCATCCTAGTGGGTCGTATCTACTGAGAAGATGGATGGCATATATAAAAACAGTGAGCCCAGGTACAATCTAGAAGATTTTAATGGTGGATATCTCCATCCCAACTATTCCCTGTTGTGTGGTTCAAATGAATATTAGATAAGTCTAAATTTTTGATTATAAAGATAACATGACGGCCCACACATGATAGACGGTTTGGATTTCATGAAAACATCATGATAGGCCCCAAGTATGGCATTATAGGTTAAGTTTCACTTACAAAGCTTTGCAATGAGCTGTTTTTAATCCTAAAGTACTGGGCCACAAGAACATATCAACCGTTCATTTTACATGAGTAGAGTTCAATCTCCCAATGAGACACATCCATATACTGGTTAGGTCCACCAGTCTGTGATGTAGAGACCCCAGCTTAAAAATGTGGGCGCACAGCTTCATCCAATAAGTTTCTGTTGCAGACTACCTTTTTTCAGTAGTCCTTCGGACTACCAAAATTGAAACTGGGCCACTGAAAACGTGTCCAAAAGGAGTCGGTGGAATTCCAACTGAAAATGGGTGGGGCCCCTGGAGGCTATATATTGAGTATTATTGACTGACTACTACTTTGGCCTTACATTTAAAATACTTTTAACATCTAGTGCCTGGCCACCTCATCCTGAGCACAGATTGGGATTGCTTGTCATGTCCTTGACTTTTGGTGTAATATCCAAGCCATTCATTGGGTGAACCCAATTGGGGTAGATCTTCTTGATCAGAAATCATGTTGGTCTACTCATTAGGTCATTTTGAATGTTAGAAACATGCCTGTGACTGGGCCCTTTTGAATTTATGGAAAGCATAAAAAAGAAATAATATTTCTTGAGAAACCTTATTTTCAAAAAGTTCCAAGGAGAACATTGTTTTCCTGGTTTGTATTTTCAACAAGATTTTTTAGAAATTTAAGATTTTTCAACATGAGAAGAAGCAAATGTGAGATGTTTGAAAATGGATACTACTAAGAGTGCGGATCCTCTGTTTCTTGGAGTCAGACTCAAGCGTTTTCATTCGTCCACCTCATTGGAGTGCCACGTAGGCAGTTATTTAAGTATATATATATATAAAAAACTCCATAAAAATTTTCTAACGGAGACAGCAGGGCCTATCACTTCATTTTATATTTTCGTTTTCAATTTGAAGATTTTTTCTGAAATTTCTTCTTCTATTAATTTTTTTGGATTTTATTTTCAAAATCCTTCCTATTTTAGAAATGCTATTGATCAAAGCATCAATTAGAAGAAAGACGCTCATTGATTAAAAAAAAAATGGGTGAGAAAGATAGAGAGAGATTGAGAAAGGAGGGGCCATGAATCGTCAGAAGAATAATGGACGTTTTTCTTCTAATAGAAGCTTTAAATGAAACATTTATAAAATAGGAAGGATTTTGAAAATATAATTCAGAAAATTTAATAAAAGAAGAAATTTTAGAAAAAATTTCTATATTGAAAATGAAAATAGAAAGTATCGTGATAGGCATTGTTGTGTCTCTACAACAATAATCTAATCAAGAATCTATTCTATTGAAATAATTTATACTATTGAAATCTAAACAGTATTAGAAATGTATGTTATTTGAATAATCTATGCTATTGAAATAATTTGTAAAAAAAAAAATAATAATAAATAAAAAAATAAAACCTATAAAATGCAGTGAATCATCGAGGAAGGAATTGATGAAATATACTTCAATGCACGGAGATCAGCTATCGGCGGGTAGCATGTCGTGAATCAATTGCAGAAAAATGGGCGAGAGAGATTGAGGAAGGAGGGGCCATGAATCGTCAGAAGAATAATGAGCGTTTTTCTTCTAATGTAAGCTTTGATCGAAGACATTTCTAAAATAAGAATGACTTTAAAAATAGAATCCAAAAATTTTGATAGAAGAAGTAATTTAAAAAAAAAATTTCAAGATTGAAAATAAAAATAGAAAGTGCCGTGATAAGCCCTACCGTCTCTTTACAACAATAATCTAAGTAAGAATTTATGCTATTTGAATAATTTAAACAGTATTATAAATCTATATTGTTAGAATAATCTATGATATTGAAATCTAAACAATATTAGAAATCTGTGCTATTGGAATAATCTATACTATTGAAATACTTTGTGTGTGTGTGTGTGTGTGTGTGTGTGTAAACGTGTAAAATGGAGTGAATCGCATCGAGGGAAGAATGAATGAAATATACTTCAATGCACGGAAATCGGCTATCAGCGGATAGCGTATCGTGAATCAATTGTAGAAAAATGGGCGAGAGAGATAGAGAGAGATTGAGGAAGAAGGGGCCATGAATCGTCAGAAGAATAATTGATGTTTTTCTTTTAATGAAAGTTTTGATCAAAGGCATTTATAAAATAAGAAGGATTTTGAAAATATAATCCACAAAATTTGATAGAATAAGAAATTTCAGAAAAAATCCTCAAATTGAAAACGAAAATAGAAAATGTCGTGATAGGCCCTGCCGTCTCTTTACAATAATAATCTAATCAAGAATTTATGCTATTGGAATAATCTAAACAATGTTATAAATCTATGTTGTTGAAATCTAAACAGTATTAGAAATCTATGCTATTGAAATAATCTGTAAAAAAAATAAAAATACTTGTAAAATGGTGTGAATCGTTGAGGGAGGAATTAATAAAATAGACTTTAATGTACGGAGATCGGCTATCGGCGGGCAGCGTGTTATGAATCAATTGTAGAAAAATGGGTGAGAGAGATTGAGGAAAGAGGGGCCATGAATCGTCAGAAGAATAATGGACGTTTTTTTTTTCTAGTGGAAGGTTTGATTGAAGACATTTTTAAAATAGGAAAGGTTTTGAAAATAAAATCTAGAAAATTTAATAGAAGAAGAAATTTTAGAAAAAATCTCGAAATTAAAAATGAAAATAGAAAGTGCTGTGATAGGCTCTGTCGTCTCTTTACAACAATAATTTAATCAAGAATATATGCTATTGGAATAATCTAAATAATATTATAAATCTATGCTATTAGAATAATATATGCTATTGAAATCTAAATAATATTAGAAATCTATGCTATTGGAATAATCTTATACTATTGAAATAATTTGTATATATATATATATATATATATATATATATATATATATATATATAACTCTGTAAAATGGAGTGAATCATTGAGGGATGAATGAATGAAATAAACTTCAATGCACAGAGATCAACTATCGGCGGGTAGCGTGTTGTGAATTAATTAAAGAAAAATGGAAGAGAGAAAATGAAGAAAGATGAGCCATGAATCGTCAGAAGAATAATGGACGTTTTTCTTCTAATGGAAGCTTTGATCGAAGACATTTTATAAAATAGGAAAGATTTTGAAAATAGAATCCAAAAAAATTGATAGAAGAAGAAATTTCAGAAAAAATCTCCGAATTGAAAATGAAAATAGAAAGTGTCGTGATAGGTCCTGCCATCTCTTCACAACAATAATCTAATAAAAAATTTATGATATTTGAATAATCTATGATATTGAAATCTATGTTATTAAAATAATCCAAACAGTATTATAAATATATGCTATTAGAATAATCTATGCTATTGAAATCTAAACAATATTAGAAATCTATGCTGTTGAAATAATCTATGCTATTGAAATAATCTTAAAAAAAAAACCTATAAAATGGAGTGAGTCGTCGAGGGATAAATGGATGAAATAGACTTCAATGCACAAAGATCGGTTATCGGTGGGCAATGTGTTGTAAATCAATTGTAGAAAAATGGGCGAGAGAGATAGAGAGAGATTAAGGAAGGAGGGGGCCATGAATTGTCAGAAGAATAATGAGAGTTTCTCTTGTAATGAAAGATTTAACGAAGAAATTTATAAAATAAGAAGGATTTTGAAAATAGAATCCAGAAAATTTGATAGAAGAAGAAATTTTAGAAAAAAAATCTTTAAATTGAAAATGAAAATAGAAAGTGCCGCGATGGGCCCTGCCGTCTCTTTACAACAATAATCTAATTAAGAATTTATACTATTGGAATAATATATGCTATTGGAATAATCTAAACAGTATTATAAATCTATGCTATTGAAATCTATGCTATTGAAATAATCTGTAAAAAAAAAAATTCCTGTAAAATGGAATGAATCGTCGAGGGGGTAATGGATGAAATAAACTTCAATGCACGGAGATCGGCTATCAGCGGGCAGCGTGTCGTGAATCAATTATAGAAAAATGGACGAGAGAGATAGAGAGAGATTGAGGAAGGAGGGGCCATGAATTGTCATAAGAATAATGAACGTTTTTCTTTTAATGAAAGTTTTGATTGAAGACATTTATAAAATAGGAAGGATTTTGAAAATATAATTCAGAAAATTTAATAGAAGAAGAAATTTCAGAAAAAAATTCTCAAATTTAAAACGAAAATAAAAAGTGCTGTGATATGCCATGCCGTCTCTTTATAACAATAATCTAATCAAGAATCTAATGTATTGGAATAATCTATACTATTGAAATAATGTAAACAGTATTATAAATCTATGCTATTGAAATCTAAATAGCATTAGAAATCTATGTTATTAAAATAATATATGCTATTAAAATAATCTGTAAAAAAAAAAACTTATAAAATAGAGTGAATTGTCGAGGGAGGAATTAATAAAATAGACTTCAATGCACGGAGATCGGCTGTTGGCAGGCAGCGTGTTGTGAATTAATTGTAGAAAAATGAGCGAGAGAGATTCAGAGAGATTGAGGAAGGAGTGGCCATGAATCGTCAGAAGAATAATGAGTGTTTTTCTTCTAATGGAAGCTTTGATCGAAGACATTTCTAAAATAGGAATACTTTTGAAAATAAAACTAGAAAATTTGATAGAAATTTCAGAAAAATTTTTTTAAATTGAAAACGAAAATAGAAAGTGCCATAATCGGCCTTGCCGTCTCTTTATAACAATAATCTAATCAAGAATCTATGCTATTAGAATAATCTAAACAGTATTATAAATCTATGCTATTAGAATAATCTATGCTATTTAAATCTAAATAATATTAGAAATCTATGCTATTGGAATAATTTATGTTATTGAAATAATCTGTTATATATATATATGTATGTATGTATGTATGTATGTATAGTAATGGTCTCCTGCGAACCATCTCGCAAGATATCTTGGTGCGGTCGAATCCCCACCGCAAGAGACCCTTATACAGGCGCGGATCATCCAATGATCTCTCCATATATCACAGTGCCGCTAAATTTGTGGCCCCACTGTGATATGTATTTTGTATCCACGCTGTCCATCCATATGGAGAGATCATTTTAGGATGAAATCCAAAGAATGAGTGACATCCATAGCTCCAGTGGACCCCACTACAGAAAGCAGTAGGGAGAGTGACGCCGTCATTAAAAACTTCTAAAGGCCATAAAAAGTTTTTGATCAAGATTATATTTATATTTTCCCTTCTTTAAAAATGGATGAACGGAGTGGATGAAACACATACATCATGGTGGGGCCCATAGAATACCGACTACCAGCCAGGCCAATCCGTATGGGAAATCAGATTGCGTATTGAGTTACTCAGTGCCTCTTATCGTACTGAGTAAACAAAGTTAGGCCACGTTGAATGTATGTGCTCTATCTAAACCATCCATCCGTTTTTCCATCTAATTTAAGGGGTTGAGCCCAAAATTGATGCATATCCAGAGATCAAGTGGATCATAGCAGTGGGGATAATGATTTCCACTGTTGAAACCCTTCTAGGCCCCACAATGATGTTTAAAGTGGATGTCACTCATTCTTTGGATTTCACCCTAAAATGATCTCTTCAGATGGATGGACGGTGTGGATACAAAACATATATCATGGTGGGGCCACAAATTCAGTAGCAGTTAGTCCATCCGCGCCTGCACAAGAGTCTCTTGCGGTGGGAATTGGACCACACCAAGGTATCCTGCGGGATGGTTCGCAGGAGACCATTACTCTACACACACACATGTAAAATGTAGTGAATCGTTGAGGGATGAATGAATGAAATAAACTTCAATGCACGGAGATCAACTATCGGCGGGTAGCGTGTTGTAAATTAATTAAAGAAAAATGGGCGAGAGAGGATGAGGAAAGATGAGCCATGAATCGTCAGAAGAATAATGAACGTTTTTCTTCTAATGGAAGCTTTGATCGAAGACATTTTATAAAATAGGAAGGATTTTGAAAATAGAATCCAAAAAAATTGATAGAAGAAGAAATTTCAGAAAAAATCTCCAAATTGAAAATGAAAATAGAAAGTGTCGTGATAGGTCCTGCCATCTCTTCATAACAATAATCTAATCAAGAATTTATGATATTTGAATATTCTATGATATTGAAATCTATGCTAGTAAAATAATCCAAACAGTATTATAAATATATGCTATTAGAATAATCTATACTATTGAAATCTAAACAGTATTAGAAATCTATGTTATTAGAATAATCTATGCTATTGAAATAATCTTTAAAAAAAATACCTGTAAAATGGAGTGAATCGTCGAGGGATAAATGGATAAAATAGACTTCAATGTACAAAGATCGGCTATCCGTGGGCAGTGTGTCATAAATCAATTGTAGAAAAATGGGTGAAAAAGATAGAGAGAGGTTGAGGAATGAGGGGGTTATGAATCTTTAGAAGAATAATAAGCGTTTTTCTTCTAATGGAAGCTTTGACGAAAGAATTTATAAAATAAGAAGGATTTTGAAAATAGAATCCAGAAAATTTGATAGAAGAAGAAATTTCAGAAAAAAATTTCCAAAATGAAAATGAAAATAGAAAGTGTCGCGATAGGCCATGCCATCTCTTTACAACAATAATCTAATTAAGAATTTATACTATTGGAATAATATATGCTATTGGAATAATCTAAACAGTATTATAAATCTATGCTATTGAAATCTATGCTATTGAAATAATCTGTAAAAAAAAAAAAAAAAATTCCTGTAAAATGGAATGAATCGTCGAGGGGGGAATGGATGAAATAAACTTCAATGCACGGAGATCGGCTATCAGCGGGTAGCATGTCATGAATCAATTGTAGAAAAATTGGCGAGAGAGATAAAGAGAGATTGAGGAAGGAGGGGCTATGAATCGTCAGAAGAATAATGGACCTTTTTCTTTTAATGAAAGTTTTGATTGAAGACATTTACAAAATAGGAAGGATTTTGAAAATATAATTCAGAAAATTTAATAGAAGAAGAAATTTCAGAAAAAAATTCTCAAATTTAAAACGAAAATAGAAAGTGCTGTGATATGTCAAGCCGTCTCTTTATAACAATAATCTAATCAAGAATCTAATGTATTGGAATAATCTATGCTATTGAAATATATACTATTGGAATAATGTAAACAGTATTATAAATCTATGCTATTAAAATCTAAATAGCATTAGAAATCTATATTATTAAAATAATATATGCTATTAAAATAATCTGTAAAAAAAACTTATAAAATGGAGTGAATTGTCGAGGGAGAAATTAATAAAATAGACTTTAATGCACGGAGATCGGCTGTCGGCAGGCAGCGTGTTGTGAATTAATTGTAGAAAAATAAGCGAGAGAGATTTAGAGAGATTGAGGAAGGAGGGGCCATGAATCGTTAGAAGAATAATGAACGTTTTTCTTCTAATGGAAGCTTTGATCAAAGACATTTCTAAAATAGGAATAATTTTGAAAATGAAACTAAAAAATTTGACAGAAATTTCAGCAAAAAATTTTCAAATTGAAAACGAAAATAGAAAGTGCCGTAATCGACCTTGCCGTCTTTTTATAACAATAATCTAATCAAGAATCTATGCTATTAGAATAATCTAAACAGTATTATAAATCTATGCTATTTAAATCTAAACAATATTAGAAATCTATGCTATTGGAATAATCTATGTTATTGAAATAATCATATATATATATATATATATATATATATATATATATATATATATATATATATATATATATATATATATATATATATATAGTAATGGTCTCATGCGAACCATCCCGCAGGATACCTTGGTGTGGTCGAATCCCCACTGCAAGAGACCCTTATACAGGCGCGGATCATCCAATGATCACTCCATATATCACAGTGCCGCTATATTTGTGGCCCCACTGTGATATGTGTTTTGTATCCACGCCGTCCATCCATATGGAGAGATCATTTTAGGATGAAATCCAAAGAATGAGTGACATCCATAGCTCCAGTGGACCCCACTACAGAAAACAGTAGGGAGAGTGACGCCGTCATTAAAAACTTCTAAAGGCCATAAAAAGTTTTTGATCAAGATTATATTTATATTTTCCCTTCTTTAAAAATGGATGAATAGAGTGGATGAAACACATACATCATGGTGGGGCCCATAGAATACCGACTACCAGCTAGGCCAATCCGTATGGGAAATCAGATTGCGTACTGAGTTACTAAGTACCTCTTATCATACTGAGTAAACAAAGTTAGGCCACGTTGAATGTATGTGGTCTATCTAAACCATCCATCCGTTTTTCCATCTAATTTAAGGGGTTGAGCCCAAAATTGATGCATATCTAGAGATCAAGTGGATTATAGTAGTGGGGATAATGATTTCCACTGTTGAAACCTTTCTCGGCCCCATAATGATGTTTAAAGTGGATGTCTCTCATTCTTTGGATTTCACCCTAAAATGATCTCTTCAGATGGATGGACGGTGTGGATACAAAACATATATCATGGTGGGGCTACAAATTTAGTAGCAGTTAGCCCATCCGCGCCTGCACAAGAGTCTCTTGCGGTGGGAATTGGACCACACCAAGGTATCCTGCGGGATGGTTCGCAGGAGACCATTACTCTACACACACACACACATGTAAAATGTAGTGAATCGTCGAGGGAGGAATGGATGAAATAAACTTCAATGTATGGAAATTGGATATCGGCAAGAAGTGTGTCGTAAATTAAATGTAGAAAAATGGGTGAGAGAGATTGAGGAGAGGGGCCATGAATCGTCAGAAGACTAATGGACATTTTTCTTCTAATGAAAGCTTTGATTGAAGACATTTCTAAAATAGGAAGGATTTTGAAAATAGAATCCAAAAAATTTAATAGAAGAAATTTTAGATAAAATTCTCAAATTGAAAATGAAAATAGAAAGCGCAATGATAGGCCCTACCGTCACTTTACAACAACAATATATGCTATTGAAATCTATACTATTGGAATAATCTAAACAGTATTATAAATCTATATTATTGAAATGTAAACAGTATTAGAAATCTATGCTATTGAAATAATCTGTAAAAAAAAGAAGAAAATTTGTAAAATGGAGTGAATCGTCGAGGGAGGAATGGATGAAATAGACTTCAATGCACGAAAATCGGCTATCGGTGGGCAGCGTGTCGTGAATCAATTGCAGAAAAATAGGCGAGAGAGATAGAGAGAGATTGAGGAAGGAGGGGCTATGAATCGCCAGAAAAATAATGAGCGTTTTTATTCTAATGGAAGTTTTGATCGAAGGCATTTATAAAGTAGGAAGGATTTTAAAAATAGAATTCAAAAAATTTGATAGAAGAAGAAATTTTGAAAAAAAATTCCTAAATTAAAAATGAAAATAGAAAGTGCCATGATAGGCCCTGCCGTTTCTGTTAGAAAATTTTTATGGAGTTTTTTTTTTTTTTTTTTTTTTTTTTAATTTATTTATTTTAAATATACTTAAATAGCTGCCTACGTGACACTCTAATGAGGTGGACAAATGAAAATGCTGGAGTCAGCGACTCTCTGACTCCAGGATACAGAGGATCTGCACTCTAGTAGTAAATGTTGCATATAAGGTATATGCAAGTGGTTGAAGTTGAATTGTAATACATGTGGTACATGTAAGGTGTTTAAAGTTGTATGGTAGCATATGTGGCACAAGACATGAATCGATACATTCGACATGAGGACGCTTGAAGATAAATGGCAACACTTATGCACATTGTCACCATTGACACATGTGATATATTTGGAGCAATTGAAGATGGAAGATGGTAGATGTGGCACATTAGATCATGTAGAGTACTTTGCACGATGGGGCATATCGGCAGATGTTGAAAAGATAAATGGTGTCACATGTGGCACCCTAACACATGTGGGATGCTTTGAATATTTGGAGTGCAAGAGATGAATAATGACACATATGACACATTGGCACATGTGGCATAATGGTATGTGTGGGTATATTCAAACATGGACAATATCTCGTTTGGCATATTGACACATGTGGTGAATTTTCATTATTTGTTGTTTAGAAAAATGTTTTGTTTTTAGTATATCTCTTGTCCCACATCGTAAATGATCAAAGAAAATCCAAGTATATAATATAGGAGTTTTGCATGAGGCTTGAACCCCTTATCAGGGGCATGTGAATTTGTTCCATTAGGGGCCATGCCATTAGCTTGAATTTATGCCATTGACCACACATGCATACGCCGAGCCAAGTCAGGTTTAGATTTGAGTTTATGTGAGAATCAAGAGTATACTCGTGCAGTACGGAACAAAGTAGGGATGCATCTATTCGGGTGGTTGCACTAGTTGGGTTCAAACCCAACGGAACCATCGAGACCAGGTCATAGTCGTTATATCCTAGAGACTATCTAAGATTCCTGTTGCACTTGGGACGTAATATAAGTAAGACATATTTAGTTTCAAGCCAAGTGACCCATTCATGCCTCGAATCAAACAAACAAGTCATATTTTCTTACTTTATTTTATCATTTATTTTTCTATTTTTTAAAAATATTTATTATTATTATTTTCAATACATTATTTTCAACATGTGACACATGTAACAAAGATAGAAAGTGAGAAATTTTTTCCCACAAAGATAAGCTTTGACAAGCAACTGAAGGTCAGTTTCACAAGAAACAATGTTTCCATTACTTTCATTGTCATGAATCCAAACAAGCTCTTAAAAAACTAGAGTATATATCTCTTCATTCCGTGTATTTTTTTATTAAAAAAATAAAATAAATTGTAGCAACATAGTAGGACCAACCTGATGGATGGATTGAATCTTGGCACATGCACACATCAACAATCTAAAGTGCAGAAATCAGAGATAAGTTGAGAAAGAAGTTGAAAGTAGACAAAATTCCATTATATATCATTCCTTCTGTACCTCTACAACATTGTGATAGGGTATAAACCCCTCTGTCATTTTTCCTCCCTCTTTCTTTATACATTGCAGTCAAGACTACTGTCACACACAGTTTCCTAATCACACACCAACTACACTATTGTTGAATTTTTAGAGAGCTTAATTCTCTTATTAATCTCCTTCTCCAACTCTTCAGTGCCTCCAACCTCTTCCAATTCCTACAAAAACACAACCACTTCACTCTCCTTCCAAGATAACAAAAACCATGTACTGTATCTTTCATGCAAACTGACAGAATTTAATAATTTTAAAAAAAAGAAAAAAAAAACATACCTTTGGTCCCAAGAACAGCCCATAAGGCACTCCGTCGAATTTGTCTAAATGGTGTATCTGTTCATTCATACCAAATAAATAAATAAATAATCACACGTGTCTGCCTTGCACTGTGCATGGTGTCAGGTGGGCTTTATCATGCATGAGCACTGCCTCTCCATTCTTTGGTGCGCTACATGTGTGTGAGAAATGGTGACGGTTGATCAACATTGATTGAATGTAGAGGAATGGCCCACCTGATGAGTGGATTTCCCACGTGTGCATGCGTGTAAAATACATTAGTGTCAGTCTCATGTGTATATACCTGGTGAGCAGCGGCAACCTTGCGGAAGTAGGGGACGTTAGCGATGGGCCCCACAGGGAATCTACGGTGGACAAGGCCGTCGTGGACGAACATGTAGGCCATGCCAAAGACGGTGATTCCCAGCCCCTGCAAATCCATTAAAAATCTTTTTAATAAATAAAAATTCAAGGTCTTAAAAAATCGGGAGAAAATTGGAGACGTTGGACGGTGACGTTGACCAAAACATCCCTGATGGAGACCGACATTTAGACCGGTCGAACCGACCAGAAAGAGGGTATTTTTGTCATTAAAAAGAGCCTTTCTATCATCGAATCAGAAAACATCGCTGAGGCAGACACTAGTCAGATATGGGCCCCACCCATGTGTGAAATGAACGGTTGAGCTTTTGACGCGTATAATTTTGTCTCTTCAGGCAGACGGGTCTGACCATTTCGTTCGTATCACGTACACTCGCTTCTCGCACGTGGTAACGTGGTGCGCGTGCAGAACATCAAAGCTCGCAACTCGGCTTCGGTGCAGCAGGTGGGCCCCACAACTGTCCTAAATAAGTAGTCGTTAGTCCACCTGATTACCGAATAAGACCTTGCACACGTACGCCACGTTGTCACGTGTAAGCTGTAAAGTACAAATTCCAGTTTTGCCCTTGGAATTTAGACTATCTAGTTCCAAGGTTAGGAGTGCTTGATTATTGTGATTTTCGAAATGTTGTCCACTGACAGTGGGGCCCACAGTTCCTGTGGTCTGGATAGCCTTAACATACGACTCCAGCCCAGGCTGTGGGTCCCACACCATGGCCCACCAACGCGAATCTAACGGCTCCTGTTGCGTGCTGGCGGGGGGCAGCACCAACTGACAACCATACACGACTCGGGACTGAGTCGACTCGGTCACATTCCCAAACGGAAGGGTAATAAAGGAAATAAAATACTCACGGCGCCAAAACAAAGCCCGGGAACGAGGCCTTTGTTGAAGAATCCGTACGAGAGAAGGCCGATGGCGGGAACGGCGTTGATGATCGCGAAAACATCGTTCAGCTCGAACGGACCGTCCCTCGGCCGATGATGAGACTGGGCCCCACACCAAAACCAACAAGTGCGCAAGTTAATCATCCCACATCCCATGCGCAAGTTAGCATCGCATGGAAAAATAAAAATAAAATACCTCATGCATGTGCCACAGCGATGCATGCCAGAGCGCTCTGTGCGCCCATCTCGCCCAGAACTCCATTCCGACCTGAAAAACGAAAATCATATTACTAAAATGCCCTTGGATTCTACTCAAAATCACGACGGATGAATGCTTACAGCCGCGCCGACGGACAGAGCGAATGTACCGAACATTTCCGAAAAGGGTATCTCTCCGCCCTATTGAAATGAAACAGAAGTCAGTAGAAGAAAAAAAAATAAGGCGGGAATGAAAAAGGGCAAAGCGGGAATTAAAAAGGACCTCCATTTGCCATGAGAATCTGTAATAAACGGCAGCGATGGCCATAGATGTGATTCCAAAGCTCGACATCATTGCGGCCACTAGATACGTGAACCGCTCCGATCTCTTCCTGGCCATTTTCTCAGCCACACGAACGGCTGAGATCTTCCGATTCTCATCCAAGCTCTCCTGCTCGATTTCTTCTTCTTTTTCTTCTGCCTTTTCGCCGATTAGATTCTGCTGCTTCTTTTCTGACATCACGAAGCAGATGGTGAGATTCCTGCTTCTGGTGGATGGGAAAATCCGGCCGGTGAGCTGAGTCGGAGGAGAGAGGAAGAGGAAGCAGTTGCCGACGGTGGAGGAGTTAGGTTTGGGTATGAGAAAAGGATTTCGGCCGAAACGGTATGATCTGATGCTCGCAGTGGAGGGAATTCCGGCAGCCATGACTCTGTTTTCGAAGCTTCAAAAGCGATCGGTGAGGGAGAGAAAGAGGGTTTTGTAATTTTTGAATTTTTATTTTTATTTTTTAACAGATGGTCTTTGAGTGTGTGGATTTCTCCCCTCCGTAACTGAAGGCTATAAATGGATTGCATGGGGACCGGAATTTTTCGATTATTGGCTCTTCGATTAGATTTCCACGGAAATGCCTTGAGAATTGTTTCAAATTACGGGAATGCCACTATAGCTGACGCAAGGGAAAAAGCGCTCCCGTCCAGCACCCAGCAGGGAAGGCGATTGCGTCCGACCCCGATCGGTGCCGGCAACGTCCGACCAGATCTGCGGGTGGGCCCACCGTGATGTATCCGTTTATCCACACCATTCATCCATTTTCTCAGATCATGTTAATGTATGGTATAAATATGAGGTAGATCCAACTCTCTAATAGACCATACCGGAGATCCTACCCTTGCATCGTGCATTTAATGCAACCCAAGCTTACTATTTAGTGTGACTTACTACAACGGTGGAACTTCTTATAATTTGGGCCCATACCTAAACATGATCTGAGAAAATAGATGGACGTCGTGGATAAACAGATAAATCAAATGGATTACACAGATATGGTTGGACGTTGGTAGGTCCGAGTGGGGGTCGGATGCAATCCGCATCCGTCCAGTGCTAGACACGCCAGTGAAAACATTACGTCATTTTGGGCGGTGGGATTAGAAGGGATTAGGTGGGGATGGGATTCATCTGGTCCTGTGCCAATTCTACTTCTTGTTTGGGAAGAATGGAATTGCATTGGTCCCGTGCCAATTTCACTCAATGTTTGGAAAGTTGTGTAGGTCCCAACATGATGTGTGGGCTATATCCAGACTGTCCACCCATTTATCAAGATTATTTTAGAACATAGGCCAAAAAATCAGTTAAATCTAAAGCTCAAGTGGACCCCATCATAGAAAGCAACAGGGATTGAATACTTACCATTGAAAACTTTTTTGGGGCTACATAAGTTTTGGATCTACCTCATTTTTAGGCTCATGCCATAAAATTAGGTTACAAAACATACGAATGATTTAGATATAACACGTGTGTTATTCTCAATATTTTTAAATAACGGTACATATTATCAATAAAGCATGGCATTAATTTTAGAGAAATTTATGACTGTCGACCCCACCTTTTATCTATTTGATATTCTTGAAGCAATACAAACTTAACATAAGCACTCAGACCTCCTCGTACGGATGACAAATTTCAGGACGAAAATACCCCTCCTTTTCACATAAACGGACTGGGTACTCCGCCTGCCACCCGCAAATGGCAGATCGTCGGTGGTCTGTGGGCCCCACCATGATGTATGTTTTTCATCCACGCCGTCCACATATTTTTCCGGATCATTTTATGGTATGAGACAAAAAATGAGGTATATCCAAATTTTAAGTGTACCACATTACAATGAGCGTCAACCATTAGAAATCCTCCCCGTCTAAGTTGGGCCCCACTGTGATGATTGTGAGAAATCCTCCCCATCTATGTTCATTCATAGGGTCACAAAGACATGGATGAAGAGGAAAAACAAATTTCATAATGATCTAAAACTTCTGTAACCCCTAAAAGGGTTTCAATGGTAGAAGTTTAATTCCCCACTGCCTTTTACAGTGTGGTTCACTTGATAGCTAGACCTGTCTTATTTTTCACCTCAAGCCTTAATATGAGTTCACCAAATAGATGGACGGTTTGGACATAACACATACCTCATAATGGGACCCACAAAAATCAGTGGGGATTACAACAGGAAGAAAAAAAAAACCGAAGCCATCAAGTTGGGGTCAGAGCTTGGCCTATCGCTACGGATTATAACCGTAGCTATAACTATAGTCCTATACACTTTTTTCTCTTTTTATTTTTTTATTTTTTTAATTTTTATTTTATACATGGAGAAAATTTTTCCCCTTACATTTTTCTATAATATATAATTATGTAAATATGTATATATAAGTATATAAAAATATTTTTCTATCTTTTAATTCATTTCTTTGTCTATTTATTTAACAAGCATATCTCCTAAATTAGAATGATTTACTTAACTTACCACATATGATTTTGGGGTAGGAGATGCTAATTTAGCCAACCAACCTGGTTATTTTTCAAGATTCCATCGGGTTAATGGTCGAAAATCCATTTCATTGAGTTTGTGGTCAATTTCAATCACTTCGCGGTCAAACTGGAAATTGAGCGGGGCAAACGTGAAATTGAGCGAGGCAAACATGAAATTGAGCAGGAAAAACATGAAATTAGGGCTGAAAGTCGGGCGGGTTGGTGCTCAACCCTAACTTAACCCAAGGTTCCTATGCTTAAACCTTGACCTAACCCAACCCAATCTTGGGTTGGGAATTCTCAACCCAAGCCCAACCCAAGAGGACTCGATGGGTTGATTGGGTTGGTCGGGTGTATAAATGCTAATATTTTCGCTATTACATTAGTTTATTATATTTCAATATAGGACATTTTTTTTTAATCTATGACTTTATTAATTATATAGGTGATTATTCATCATAAAGAACTTCATTTTTTTCTTTAAAAAACCAAGCTGAAATATAGGACTACTCGTTTAAAAATTCATATAGCATAAGACGCAATCTATTTGGGAGAGAGAAATCCGGCATATCTTGTTAGCTTGAGTCCTTGGAAATGACATGGACAAATGAGACCCGACATCACTAGTGTACCTTCTACACAAATAATCCACACTCAATTATAATTTATAAGTAACTAATATATTGATTGGGTTCGGGTTGGGTCACGCAACCTGAGACCTCAATCCAAGCCCAACCTAAGTTTTATTGGGTTGGTGTTTGTATAGCCCAAGCTTGAGATCGGACCTGATATATCCTGCCCGAGCCCAACCCAATGTCAGGTCGGTCGGGTTGAACCCGCCAAACTTTCAACTGTACATGAAATTGAGCGGAGGAAACTAGAAAATCGGCGGGGCAAACTGTTACGCCCCGAACTCGGAAACCGGGCTCACAAAATTCCCGATTACCGAATCCGGCGTTGACAGCCTCCGTAGAACCCCATTCTCGGCTCCCACCACCCATTTACCAGGTTTCGATCCTGGGATCCTACAAGGAGGATTTCTAATATCAATTTAATTCGTAATGAGCATAACCAAAAGTATAAACCACGAACAATAACCACAAGATCACCATCACAAAATCCACTATGATAAAAAACTTTTAAGTACAAGGCGTATGAAAGGGAAATACAATATAATAAAAATAACGGAAACTCCAAAAGCTCGACTGCACGCTCTTGCTGCGACAAGGCTATGGCTGCGTCTTGGCGTCACCTGCACGCATCAATCGTGCATAAGCTTATAGAAAGCTTAGAGGGTGGTGTAAGTGTGTGCGTAATATAAGCGTGCTCAGAATGTAAGGTCAGAGTAATGCGGAATCATGGTGATGAGTACATAAATGCAATCAGCCGTACCAAGGCTATTCGGTGCAAGATATGAATGCTATCGGCCATAACACGGCCATGCGATGCGAGATGCAACTCAAGCAAGCCAATCCTCATCATGTATTAGTACAATTCTCATTCTGGATAATCACCGAGGTTTAGTACACTCCAAGTGACACTGCCGCTCTCCTAGCCGCACAGTCCAAGTGAGCGTAAGAAACCTCACTATCCGCCTGACCAATAGTCTGCCAATACCTATCCGGCATGTCGATAGCGGACCCATTCACGAGCTGGTCAAACTTAACTTAGTATTACCCCCTACCCTTGGGCGAGTAAGGCCACACCCCTTTCCAACCGACCACGACAAAGTGGGAGACGCGACCTCCTGGTATTCGGCCCTCGTGCACTCATATATCCACTCGGTCTCGACATCGGAGTCATCCTTTGGTACCATCGGGTTTAGGAATTTTCACCCAGGGACATCTATGGCGCCCCGATGCTTAGTAACAATATTTTCGGTATCCAATTCAGCTACCCACGATGTGTCTGTGGAGGCTATGACCCTGATATCACTAGGGCATACAGTAATCACAATCACACTAATGCAAGTGCATGAATCATAATGTTAGACATGCAACAATCCTGCGCGTACTAAGCGCTCATGTGAGGCAACTCCGCCTGTCAGGGAGCCCATAAACGATCTGCATGAAGGCATATGCTGTGATCGGTCACTTCTCATATCAGGCATATATATGATGCGTATGATCATGAATTATAGATCTATGCTATACATGTTATGTGGTGATGGACTCGGATCAAAACAAAGATCGGCCTAGACGGCCTATATGCTACAGGTATGGGCTTATTAATGGGCCCTAGGGAGAGAGTGACAATGTGGACATTTAACCAACATCATCCTTGCAATGTGGACATCAAACCATCATTGCTCCCAAAGCATAGCCCGTTATAAGGGTCGACACATATACCATGGTGGAATCACACTACAATGGGCCTTATGTACGTCCCACTGGGCCTCGACCCATGGGCCTCTAATACATCAAATGGCCTCACAACATGGGCCTTATCTATATTTCAGTGGATGGGCCATAACTACATTAAGATGGGCTTAATCATATGGGCCTCATATACGGGCCATATGTACATTGCAATGGACCATAACCCATGGGCCTTGCACACATCACAATGGGCCTTATACAGATCAAAGTGGGCCTCAATGAACGGCCCACAAATATGCCAAGATGGGCCTCATCGCATGGTCTTAAAATAATTTCCAAATGATTGGACGGGTTGGATGAAACACATGCATCATGGTAGGGCCCACACTAATGGAGGGTGTGGTTTACAATACATACATAAGTGGGTCCCATGTGGGGCTTACCATAATGTTTATTTTCCATCCAACCCATTGATAAGGTCACTCAGACCTGGGGCCCACAGTAATGTTTATTTGCCACACAACCTGGGCCCATTGTAATGTTTGTTTACCTCCAATCTGTTCAAAGGGTCACGTGGACTAGGGGGCCCACTGTAATATTTATTTGACATCCAACCAATTTAAAAGGTCACGTGGACCTGGGAAACTGGGGCCCACTGGAATGTGGTTCACAAATCCAGTCCACCCATTATGTGTGTCCCACTTGACTGAGGGTTCATACCAAGTTTCAGCCGCATCCAAATTTCAGGTAGGCCCCACCGAGTGATTTTATATATTTTAGGCATGTCCTCACATGATTTTAGATGGTATGGCCCACCTGAGTTCCGTATACGACTGATTTTTGGTAGGGGGGCCACTGCCCTAAGGGCCCACCTAATGCACGACGTTGATGTTCGAAAGGCATCACGGTGGGGCCCACAGCTGGGCCGTGAGGCCTAGCCCGTCCGTCCGCCCAGACGCCGCAGGCGCTGCCTGCTGGTGTGTCAGTGGCAGCAGCACTGCCTCCTGGCTGTTTTTTTTTGAAAAGCAGAAATTCTATGATTTTTCCCCTGTGGGGCCCACATCAGCTGGATCCTCTCCAGCCATTGGATTCCATGGTCCAAGACCGACCAAACGAGTCCAATATGTGGCTTGTTTTTGGCGAATAAAAGGATCAAGGTGGATTTTAATGGTAATACTGCTATTTCCTATGGTATGGCCAGTCAAAAAATGGGATCAGCTTCATTTTTTCGGCTCAACGCCTAAATTGAGCTGAAGAATGGAATGGACGGCGTGGATCATCCCCATACATCAAGGTGGAGCCTACATGGGGAGCCTATCCCAAAAGCAAAAGTTTTTTGTTAGCTTTATTAGTACACACCCATGTCAGTACATACACTCCATGTTAGCCAACCACGCTGCCTCACGTCCAGCGTCCAGGGATGCTGGACGACATGGATATACACAACATCATGGTGGGCCCCACATGCACGTGGCCCACATTTTATTCAAGGTGAGTCCCACATAAACGTGGCCCACCTGATTTGGATCAATTTGATACTTGTGTTTTTCCTTCATCTTGGCCCGCTAATGGGCTGGATGGTGTAGATACAACACATTCATCCAATGGGTCCCACATGAAAAATATTATTCATGATGGGCCACACTCACCCCTTCATCATCATTACCATTCAAAGAGAGAGAGAGATACGGTGAAAGAGGGGAGGGACCCCGCCACTATGGGCCCTCCATTGATACATCACATACATCGAAATGGGTCCCACGAATAAGTGGGCCCTTAAAATTGAAAACAACAGTAGATCACCCACCTTTAGGCCTCCTCCTTGCTCCCTTAGCCTTCTTTGCTCCTTACCTTCACTTTTGATGGTGGTTGATGGAATTTTGATGGTGTGGATGAGAGTTGAGAGGTGGGCCACACTTGTGGTTTGGGAGAGAGAGGGAGATTGAACGTGGGATGTTGCTTGGGAGAGTTTTTTGAGAAATGAGGGAGAGAGAGAAGTGATGGGATGATAAGGATGGGTGATGGGTAGAGTAATGGGTTGTAAGAAAGGGATGGGTGGAGAGAGAGGGAGAGTTGACTTTGGGAATGGGAAGGGACGCGTTGATGTACTTGGGGTATGGAGTGACTTGACTTGTACTTGACATTGATTGATTGATTGATTGATGGGACATATTGTAGAGATTCCCTTGAAATTCGCAACACGTGACGTTTTCTTCGAATTAAACGTGGGCCTACATCTTTTACCCTGGGTATCGGTTTGGTGCGCGAATCGCGGCGTTGGAACCGCGGCGACGGCGAGGTCGCTAAGGTACAGGTTTCGGTTTGAGCCGACTTCGGTATGGGGGACTCGGCTTAGGATTGTGCGCAAATGTCGGATACAAGTGGAAAATTGCTGGAATTCGACCAAAAGGACCGCGGAAGCCTATGAAATGGTACGGACTAGGGTACAGGTCTTACACAAACTAGAAAATCAGCGGAGCAAACTAGAAAATCAGCGAGGCAAATTAGGAAATCAGTGGAGGAAACTAAAAAATCAGCAGGGCAAACTAAAAAATCAGTGAGGCAAATTAGGAAATCAGTGGAGGAAACTAAAAAATCAGCGGGGTAAACTAGAAAATCAGCGAGGCAAACTAGGAAATCAGTAAGGCAAACTAGAAAATTAGCGAGGCAAACTAGGAAATCAGTGGGAGAAACTAGAAAATCAGCGAGGCAAACTAAGAAATCAGCGGGGCAAACTTGAAAATCAGCAGGGCAAACTAGGAAATCGGCGGGGCAAACTAGGAAATCAGCGAGGCAAATTAGAAATTCAATGTGGCAAACATGAAATTGAACGGGGCAAACTAAAAATTGAGTAGGGCAAATGAGAAATTTAACGGGGCAAACATGAAATTGAGCGGGGCAAACTAGAAATTGAGTGGGGCAAATATGAAATTGAGCGGGGCAAACTAGACAATCATTATGCCCACTGTTTCCCATGATATGGTTTCAACGGTGGAAATCATTATGCCCACTGTTTCCCATGGTATGGTTTCAACGGTGGAAATCATTATGCCCACTGTTTCCCGTGATATGATCCACTTGATCTTTTGATATGCTTCAATTTGGGGCTAAACCGCTAAAATTATATGGAAAAACGGATGGACGACGTGGATATACTACATACATTCAATGTGGGCTTAATTGAGTTTACTTAGTACAATAGAAGCGTACTGACTAACTCACTATACAATCCGATTACGCTTGCTACGCCCCACAATGATGTTTTATTTGTAATACATTATGTTCAATACCCCTCCGTTTTCATCGGAATATGTATACACTAAAACCCCATATGTATACACCAAAGCATGCATACACACACACACACACGCACGCACGCGCGTGCGTGCACGCATGCACATGTGTCGTGTGTATATATACGTGTGTGTGGGAAAAGGTTTTATATGGTCAAGCTCATGTGAACTCCCCATGACGTTGAGCTGTGTGGGCACTATTATGAAGTATGTCAAACATCTACCCCATCAGTCAGATGCACCATTCCATGGTGGGCTTAGAGCTTTAAAAATTAAGTTAATCCATGACTTTTGTAGGCCACACCACGTACAAAACTTGAGGAGAAATTTACGACTATGGACCCCACCTTCATCCATTGGATATTCTTGAAACAATACAAACTTAACTTCCGAACTTGGACCTGCTCGTACGGATAGCAAAAATGAGGATGAAACTACCCCTCCTTTTTAAGTAAGCCGGCCTATAGCTACAGATTTGGCGGCCTCTTATGGCTACGGATTATAACCGTAGCCATAGTTATCACTAATCCGTAGCCATAGGTACCTTGGTCTAAGGACCAGATAAACTGGGTCAGCTAGTCGGGGTCGACCGGGTTGGGACCCGGTCTACCGAGTCGGTTGTCTTGCCCACTTGTTTTTTTAGATTTGTCTCATTTTTTATCTTATATCATAATAAGAGTAGTCAAAATGAATTGACATGAGACCCATATAGCTTTCAATAGTAAGGAATTCCTACCCTAAGTTGTTGTGGGCAATCTGCATCCCTTTGGATTATAGGGAATTCATATAATCCTAGGTTACAGGCAAGTTGCATAACTTAGATAATTTAGTTTGTATATAGCTCAATTGAGTTTCAAAACTCCCTATTTGAGTAACTTAGAGTCGAACAACCTTTAAAAGAGGTTTTTGGCAAGTTGTGTTCAAGCCCCACCATGTGGGGTAATCTACTTTAGCACTAGAGCTTCTTCATTTATTTTATCATCAAAACCTTCCTAGTAATTCAGCGAGGGAACCTAAGAATTGAGCGAGGGAACCTTGAAATTCAGCAAGGCAACTTAGAACTTGCACGGGGCAACGTAGAAATTGAGCTTGCCAGATGAGCATCTTTTGAATTCACATATGTGGGCCATGTTGGTGCATGTGTCTGCTAGTACACTCGTGTCTCTAGAAACCAAACACCAGGTATATGTAAGTTTGCCTTTTTAAGGGAACCTAGTTACTCTTCTTCTTCTTCTTCTTTTTTAAAAACCCTCCTTTAATCTTGGTTTTGTGAAGCAATGAAATGAGTTGATTACATCCAACCGGTAGGACCCTAAGTTAACATTCACCCAGCGGTTTACTTCCAAAATATCATGCGTGTGCAATGATTTGGATTTTCATGTATATTATAACACTCACAAGTATTATAGTGCTGAACTATTTCTGACAATTCAATTTTGGCTTTTAGCCAAATTAGAAAGGTGTAGTAGGTGTAGAGATCTAAATAGGAAAGGTTTTAAGGTATTGGGGAAGGGATTCCATCATTTGGGCCCCTTATCAGAGAATCTAAGCATGAAAATGGGCGGGGCAAACATGAAAATGAGCGAGGCAAACATGAAATTGAGCGCGCCAAACATGAAAATGAGTGCGGCAAGCATGAAAATGAGTGATGCAAATATGAAAATGAGCGGGACAAAAATGAAAATGAGCGAGCCACGCATGAAAATGAGCGGGGCAAATATGAAACTGAGCGGTGCAAGCATGAAATTGAGTAGAACAAGCATGGAAATGAGCGGGGCAAGCATGAAAATGAGCAGGGCAAACATTGAGTTCCATGTGCATTGAACTTGATCGACGAGTATAGCGAGATAAACTAAAAATACGGTGGGATAAAGTATAAAATTCATTTCATCATCCACCAAAATTACAAAGTATGCTATACATCAGTATGCAATCCGTTTACGCTTGTTACGCCCCACAATGATGTTTTATTTGTAACCCCTTAAAGAAGGCTATCGTAATTAGAGAAGGAACTCGGACTGAAATGCACAGATGTAGAAATTTTATGCACTCCAAGATTACTGTAAACCTCGTACAATGTATATTCAACGATGTACATAATACAATGTATATAACATGAAATGGTACATGAGTGAGACAACAATGTACAATGTATATACAACAATGAAATTAATACTCTGTATAATACAACATCTTTCCAAAATTCCTCCATCCCCTGGACAAATATCATCTACATACTAAAGACAAGCAATCATATGTTATTGACTTCCTCCAACCGGCGACGAATTTTTGTATGTCTGTTCCCCCCAAGGTGAGATTGCTACACAAAATGTCGATGAATTTCATTACGAATATGTAGTAGTCATAACCATTGTCTTACTTCGGCATAGATTCATCGACTCTGACGGTCCACTTCTTCCCTTGAAGTGCAATGTTGTCTCTGGTGGCATGGAAGAGAATGGGGAGTGCATTAATTATCTTCTTCATCTGCTGCTTGTACTTTGGCATTAGATTTGTGCATAAGCTATCCACAACAATGATTTCTCTTACTCTAGGATAGATGACCAGCAAAAACTAATTTGAATTTTCATGATTTATGGGTGCATAGACCTGTTCATGGTTCACAAAATAATATATTAGTCAAAACATGATAGAACACATAACAGTAAGAGATGATGTTCTGTGACGAGTGCATTACCCGTTCATAACACCAAATCGCTTTAGCGTATGGTTTATCTCACTGCTTGGCAATTGCGTACACTGTGTTCAGCTGGCCTATTAGCGAGGCCCGTTCTGACGCCGATTTGGAGGCCCGGTATGCGATCAAAATCGGCAAACACCCCTCAAGGCTTTGCTGTTACAATCATGATCAAAATTCAATACATGTAAGATAATAAAATTTTCGAACAGATTAAGGATTGCCGAAATAAACAGTTACCGTAAAATACGTAGGACAGAACTTACAATCCTGAGGATATGCTATTGAAAGGTCATTATGCCTTTTTTGAAGGAACTCAATGTATGTGTCGATAGCCTAAACAATAGGATAGTACGATTTAGTCATAGATTAATATAATAATTAATTATATGTCAATTAATGCATATAGAGAATAAATTAGTAATGCTTACCTCGCTATCAACCAACGCATCTATCATCCAGATCGTACTGAACCATTTCTCCGCTGCCATGTCCTTGTTTGCCTTGTACCAGTCCTCTACCTCTTTCACCTCCTGAGCGGATAGTATCTTGAAAGGATCCATCTGTAGAGGAAATGGTATCGAAGAAGTAGCGAAAGCTGTTACTTGGTCGAGTTCGGGAACCGGCCCAAGGGTTGTATCGAATGCAGACAGGGACAAGTACGGAGAAATCTTGTAATATGATGGCTTCGGTATCCTTTTGGTTCTCCTTTCATAAACGGGATGAGATGTGGATGCATTCAATACATTACCTTTGACATTACTATACGATTGCACATCTAGATCCCCATGTATCCGTTCTTTATGTGGGCCATCATTTACTTCCCCTCTCTTCCTCAACTCCTTACCTTCCTCATCCATCACAAAACATCCCCTCTATATACGACTACCTTCCTTCTCCTTATTAAACTCCTTCCTCTCATTCGCTAACTTTTTCTTGTCCTCAAAAAATAAATCCTTCTCCCTCCTCAATTGTTCTTTCTTTTTCGGTAACGCCCCCCTCTCATCAAACATTGCTTCTTTCCTTCTCATCTCTTCTCTCTCTTTTCTCAATTCGTCCCTCTCCTTCTTCAATTCCTCTCTCTCCTTCTTTAACTCTTCCCTTTCAATCCGAAATTCCTCTATAAAAACAACATTCTTCATAACACCCCCTCTTGGTATACCCCCTAGGTCCCTCTCCCTTCATGCCTTTCTCATCGTTATTATCTGACTCATCATCCTCCTCATGATTAATCTCATTACCTTCCTCATCATCTTCCTGGGTTTCAGTGAGGTACAAAATGTATAGATGGATATGTAAGAGTAAGGATAACTTTATAATGATAGAAAAAATATAGTTCATTTTTCATAACATCTCACCTGGAAACTGTCATGCACCGAGCAAACGGCATCCATTTCCCATTCTCGTAGTGTTGGTTCTAATTTCATCACTACTGATGTCTGCAAAAGAATAAAGAGTAATGTTAAATAAAAAATCGATAAGGTTGTCAAGTTAAGTAAAGTAAATGATGGAGATATATATAAACTTAAAGCTTCACTCTCGACAATAGCGTGTATTATTTTGTACATCCAACACTTCCAACCTCGGTATTGAATGAAGCGTGGAATTTGATGGGGAACATACGAAACAACACACTCTTGTAGGGCTGGTAATATCTCTACTGCCCATACCTATTAGAATGAAATTGTACTAGGTTAAAATTCCAAAATTGACTATAGAGGAAAAATATATAGAAAATAAAAGGTGTTCTTACTTGTAGAGGAAGGACGCAACCACATACAGTGTACCGAGGGGAACTTGATGTAGCAACGGCAGATTCGATTCCTTGCGACATTGTATAGTATCCCAAACTACCCCAGGGATATATATAAAAATCATCTAACGAGTCCACCAGGTGAATATAATCCATATTACACATGATTTTTGGTTCAGTTCCCCTAAAAAAGCACTCCACAACTAGAAGTAGGGCAACCTTCACGACGTCCTCATGCTTATTGGTGTCAACTAATCTCTCAAACACGTTCATTAGGTGCTTCTTTAATATTGGATGTTCTTTGAAGTATTTGTCTCTTAGTGTACTCGTAGTGCAATGATTCTTCGGTACAGTAAGATCTCCAATCTTAGGACCGGTAATGAGGGCGAAGTCCATCTCAAAAAACTGCAATCGCCTCCCCCTGATCTCAAATACTAAATCACCTTTGTATCTTACTAAAAGAAGGTGAAATAGAGCCCCTATAAATCTAAAGGATATAATATGCAATAGAAACACGAAAGGGGATTGCCTAAACAAATTTAACTGACTATCGTGCTTCTCCACTCCACCTTTCACCTTGTCAAACCACCATGTCAGTGTACACCTAGATGTTGGCTTGGAGATTACGGCAGAATATTCGTCGCTTGCAGAGATGAATTGAAAAACATATCAAACATAAAATTCACAAGATAAACATTGTCTATAAAATTAGACATGATTGAATACAATGTAGCATTTCATTAATTTGAACAAGCTTCATATGAAATAGAAATGGAAATTGAGCGAGGAAATACCGAAAATTGTACGAGACAAACTATAATTTGATCAGGGAAAACTGTAAATTGAGCGGGGCAAACTGGATATTGAACAGGGCAAGGTAGACATTCATTGCGGCAAACTACTAGAAAATCAATGCGTAATCCCAGCTTTCAACGTGTATTCCTGAATAATCTCATTTTTCAATTATTCAACTATTACATTTTACCAAGTTCAACGTTAGCCAAATTAGTGGGGGAAACATGAAATTGAGCAGGGCAAACTAGAAAATCAGTGGGGCAAAGTACAAATTCAGTGGGGCAAACTAGAATATCAGCGGGGTAAGCTAGAAAGTTAGTGGGGCAAACTAGATAATCAGCGAGGTAAACTAGAAATTTAGTGGGGCAAACTGAAAAATCAGCGGGGCAAACATGAAATTGAATGGGGAAAACTAGAAAATCAGCGGGGCAAACTAGGAAATCAGTGGGACAAACATGAAATTGAGTGGGGCAAATATGAAAATGAGCGGGGCAAACTAGACAATCGGCGCGGCAAATTTAACAGATAATTTCATGGCTTGAGCCCATAAATATAAACGTATCCAATGTTCAAATGGGCCACACCAAATGAAAATTTGAATTGAACTTATAATATTGATAATTTCTTAGGGGCCACAGAAGTTTTAGATCAAGCTTATAATTGTTTTTTCTATTGATCCATGTTTGTATGATCTTATGAATAGGTTTGATAATAAACAAACATCACTGTTGGGCCCATTATGGTTTCAACAGTGGAAATCATTATGCCCCGCTGTTTACCGTGGTATGATCCACTTGATCTTTGATATGCTTCAATTTGGGGCTAGACCGCTAAAATTAGATGGAAAAACGGATGGACGGCGTGGATATACTACATACATTTAATATGGGCCCAACTGAGTTTACTTAGTACAATGGGAGCGTACTGACTAACTCAGTACGCAATCCGATTACGCTTGCTATGCCCCACAATGATGTTTTATTTGTAATACATCATGTTCAATACCGCTCTGTTTTCATCGGTATATGTATACACCAAAACCCCATATGTGGGAGGGAACCTAGACATTGGAGGGAACCTAGACATTGAGCGGGACAAGCATGAAATTGAACGGGGCAAATAAGAAATTCAGCGGGGGAAACATTAAATTCAGCGGGGAAAACATAAAATTCAGCGGGGAAAACAAGAAATTGATCGGGGTAAACTTGATTTTCAGCGAGGGAAACATGAAATTCAGCAGGGCAAATCATGAAATTCAACAGGACAAAAATGGGATTGAGCAGGGCAAACTGAAAATTAAGCGGGGCAAACTAAAAAATCAGCAGGGTAAACTACAAATTCAGTGTGGCAAAATAGAATATCAGCGGGGCAAGCTAGGAAGTTAGCGGGGCAAACTAGAAAATTAGCTGGGCAAGTATGAAATTGAGCGGGGTAAACTAGATAATCAGCGGGGTAAACTAGAAACTCAGTCGAGCAAACTGAAAAATCGGTGGGGCAAACATGAAATTGAGTGGGGTAAACTAGAAACTCAGTCGAGCAAACTGAAAAATCGGTGGGGCAAACATGAAATTGAGCGGGGCAAACTAGACAATCAGCGGGGTACATTTAACAGATAATTTTATGGCTTGAGCTGATAAATATAAATGTATCCAATGTTCAAATGGACCACACCAAATGAAAATTTGAATTGAACTTCTAATGTTGATCATTTCTTAGGGGCCACAGAAGTTTTGGATCAAGCTTATAATTATTTTTTCTATTGATCCATGTCTGTATGATCTTATGAATAGGTTTGATAACAAACAAACATCACTGTTAGGCCCGCTATGGTTTTAACGGTGGAAATCATTATGCCCTGCTGTTTCCTGTGGTATGATCCACTTGATCTTTTAATATGCTTCAATTTGGGGCTAAACCACTAAAATTAGATGGAAAAATGGATGGACGGCGTGGATATACTACATACATTCAATGTGGGCCCAATTGAGTTTACTTAGTATAATGGGAGCGTACTGAAAAATCAGCGGGGCAAACTAAAAATATCAGTGGGGCAACATGAAATTCAGCGGGGCAAACATGAAATTCAGCGGGGCAAGCTAAAAAGTCAGAGGGGCAAACTAGAAAATCAGCAGGGCAAACATGAAATTTAGCGGGGCAAACTAGATAATCAGCGGGGCAAACTAGAAATTCAGAGGGGCAAACTGGAAAATTATTATGCCCACTGTTTCTCGTGGTATGTTCCACTTGATCTTTTGATATGCTTCAATTTGGGGCTCAACCCCTTATACACACACACACACACGCGCGCGCGCGCGCTTGCATGCATGCACATGTCGTGTGTATATATACGTGTGTGTGGGAAAAGGTTCTATATGGTTGAGCTCATGTGAACTACCCATGAGGTCGAGCTGTGTGGGCGTTATCATGAAACTTGTCAAACATCTACCCCATCAGTCAGATGCACCATTCCATGGTGGGCCTAGAGCTTAAAAATCAAGTTAATCCGTGACTTTTGTAAGCCACACCACGTACAAAACTTGAGAGGGGTTAACTTCCATTAAAACATTCATATTTATTTTTTGGGCCCGCCGAGATGTGTTTCACAAATCCAGCCCATCCATAATGTGTGTCCCACTTGGATGAGGGGTCAGACCAAGTTTCAGACACATCCAAATTTTAGGTGGGCCCCACCAAGTAATTTTATATGTTTTAGGCATGTCTTCACATGATTTTAGATGGTATGGCCCACCTGAGTTCCTTATACAGCTGATTTTTCTACTATCCCATAATTTAAAGGGGACCCATTAAGTTCAGGGTGTTGATGTTTGACATACATCATGGTGGGGCTCACACAGCTTGACCTCATGGGGAGTTCCCACGAGCTCGACCGTATAGAACCTTTTCCTCTAGTATAAAAATAAAAATGGAACTACATACATTCAATGTGGGCCCAACTGAGTTTAAAATATACTTGTGTTACGTGCTTTCTTCACTGGACCAACCATTTTCAGAAGAAGACAAAATGCTAATGAGGGGGGCCCCACAAAAAGGGTTTTTTTTGGTCTTTCTACAGAAAACACAGTGAGGAAAGGGGGTGAAAGCAACGGTAGTGAAAGCAACAGTGGAAAGGGAGAGGAAAAGCAAGCAGTGGAAATAGAAGAGGAAAAGCCACAGCCGTGAAAGGAGGGGTATTTTCGTCCTGAAATTCTGACTCCGTACGAGGAGGTCCAAGTGTGTATGCTTCAAAAAAACCGCTGGATAAAAAGTGGGGTCCACAGTCGTAAATTTCTCTTAATTTTATCCCATGGCAACAGGGGACAATCCCTGCCATGGGTAATAGTTATGTTATTTGAATCCCATCCCACCTAATCCCCTCTGATCCCACTGTTGACCCTTATGTGTGGGACGTGGGTTCTATGGGGCCCACCATGATGTAAGTATTTTATTCATGCCGTTCATTGTTTTTATCGTATCATTTTAAGGTATGAGACAAAAAATTAGGAAGATCCATGGCTTAAGTGGACCACAAAGTAGGTATTTAACATCCACCAGTAAAACTTCTTGGGAGCTGGAGAAGTTTCGGATCAAGCTAATATTTGTGTTTTCACTTCATCCACGTCTGCATGACCTTATTAATAGGTTAGATGGTAAAAAAAACATCACGGCGGCCCTCAGAAAGGTTTCAGCGGTGGGTGTCATTATCACTGCAGCTTCCTTTGATGTGGTCCACTGTATCTGTTGATATTTTTAATTTTTTGTTTCGTACCTTAAAATGATATGAGAGAAGCTATTAACAGCATGGATAAAACACTTACATCACGGTGGGCCCCATAGAGCCATGGGGGTAGGACGCAATCCGCCTCCTTATGTGTGAGGGAGCAGATTAGGAGCGGTCCTGACCGTGGGGCCCGCCTTAATGTATGTATTTTATATCCACTTTGTCCATCCGTTTTCATAGCTCATTTAAGGGAACGAGCCTAAAAATGAAGCAGATCCAATTCTCAGGTAGACCATACTATAGGAAAGAGTGATGATTGGCCATTAATGGGCCACGAAGGTTATGGATCAAGCTGATGTTTACTTTTTAACTTCTTCCAAGTTCATATGACCTTATCAACCGTTAGGATCTCAAATAAACATTATGAAAACATTAAAGTGGACTATAGGAATTATTTAATAGCATGGCATTCAATCACCAATGTTTCATATGGCATGGTCCACCTAAGATTCCTATGTTCTTCATTTTTTGGATCATATTCTAAAAAAGCCTGAAAAAATGGATGTACGGCATGGATATCATGATGCAGCCAATGACCGCGGCCTATTGTATATGCAAATGTCTATCTGTTTTTCAAGCTCATTTGAGTGCATAAGCCTAAAACTGAACTGGATCCAAATATCAGTGGACTATATCATAGGTAATGGTGGTGATGGAACGCCCACTACTAAAATCTTGATCCAAAACTTTTAAAGCCACGTTAAAAACTTAGATGATGAGAAAAAATAAATATTAGCTTAATCCAAATAAGGCAACAGAAACTTAGATGATGAGAAAAAATAAATATCAGCTTAATCCAAAGCTTTGGTGGCCCACTAAGTTTTTAATGGTGCCATTCACCACCTTTCCATATGGTTTTGGACAGGTTGTACCAAAAATGACAGAATTTCCTGCCAAGGCCTTTGCCCAAGAAGTTCTTGCACTGGGATGCTAGGTGGGCCCCACCCTGATGATTGTGAGAAATCCATTATGTTCATCTATTTTTTGCATGATACCGAAAATTGAATGGATCCAAGCCTCAAGTAGGCAACATGAGACGGAGAATTGGGGAAAGAAATGCCTACAGTTGAAACCTTCACTGGCTCCACCTTATTCCCCCGGGATGAAGTGAAAATATAAAAAAATTAGCCGGATACAAAACTTATATGGCCACATGAATGTTTTAATGGTGATCATTAAAATTCATCCCATGTGCCTCATGAGTTTTAAGATCATCCTTTTTGAAAAAAAAAATTTATTTTATTTCCAGCATATCCTTTAGGATATGCTGCAAAATTGACAGATAGGGTGGATTTCTTACAAACATCACAAACATAAACATAGGAAGTTTTGGATTAAGCAGATATTTGCTTTTTAAATATTTCATCTATGTTTGTGTGACCTTATCAACAGGTTGGATAGCAAATAAACATTAGGGAAACATTACAATGGGCTATAGGAAGTATTTAATGGTATGACATTCAATCATCACTGTTTTCTATAGCATGGTCTTCATTTATGAGATTATGCTGTAAACTGACTTGGAAAAAATGACCTGGAAAAATGGATGGACAACATAGATATACAATACATACATCAAGGTAGGCCCCACTGTCTGAGTTAGGTAAGGCTACACCTAATCGGCTTGTCTCACCCGATATGGTGCAGCCATGACCGTGGGGCTACCTTGATGTGTTTATTGCATATCCACCTGGTCCATCTATTTTTCCAGCTCATTTGAGGGCATGAGCCTAAAAATGAAGTAGATCCACATGTTAAGTGGACCATACTATAGGAAATAGTGGTGATTGAACCCCCACCATTAAGAGATTGATCCAAAACTTCCTAGGCCCACAATAATTTTTATTTTCATCCAATCTATTGATAAGGTCACACAAACTTGCATGATGGGAAAAAATAAATATCAGCTTGATCTAAAGCTTTGGTGGCCCACTAAGTTTTTAATGGCGTCGTTCACCACTTTTCCCTATGGTGTAGTTTACTTGAGATTTGGATATGCTTGGATAGTGCTCTACGAGCCCCACAATGATGTATGTGTTTTGTCCATGACGTCCGTCCATTTTGGATCATTATTTTAGGGCATGAGCCCTAAATTGAGGTGGATCCAAATCTTAGCTAGGTGGACCATACTGTAAGAAAATAATTTTCACACCCTGAAATTTGAGTATAGAGTTTGCACCCTCAGACCTAAGTTTCAAGTCGTAACTCGTACGCAACGTGTACTAACTTTATTCCATTATACGATTATTCAAAGGTAAAATTAATATTTATTTTTATATTCCAACTAGGTCTATCATAATCATTCATATAAAATTATTTAAGCATCAACATTTGTGCAATCTTAACATCTATAAGCATTCAATTAGTATAAATTGGGCATCATTCATCAGTCAATACAACTTACTAATAAATACTTGTTACATACCTAGATCAATTTAATTAAATAAAATCAATCAAATGCTTAAAATCCTACAACTAATTAGATTATCTTAATAAATAAAATTCTAATTAAATAATTAGGAATGGTCTAAATGTTGTCAGTTCCTCTTTTGTTAGGTACAACTGCATCTTATGTGTGTCGTGTACCAGTTCAACCACAGCTTCTTGTTCCTGCACCAACTCATCAGCTAATTGCTCATCTGTACGATTTTTTCATCAATAAAAAAGTAAGTTGGCTAAGCTTAGTGAGAAAACCCAACATGGTTCATGCTTATTGAAATTAAAATATAATAGAAACATAGTATGCACAAATGATATAGATGTAATGATTATATGAATGCATCAGAAGAGATGATTGTCCATCTGCTTGGGTTGGAGATCGTCAACCCGCCTCCACCTGTTAGGTAGGTTTCCACCTTTTGGCAGCTTGGGCATAGCTCGCATCTAGTAACACTCTACCAAGATCGACCATGCATTATGTAAATGCAACAAATGATGGATGATATATGAATATATCATTTTCGTAACTGCCATAGATACTTGTCTTGATAAGTAAATTCAACGTACAATTATTATAATTCATGTCATTTGGTACAGATTAGCATGTGATTTATCGTTGTATACATTCACAATAGTTAAAATCAACAATATCGTAACAAAACACTCAAATCAATACATCAATCAATCAAACCATCACAAATAATTTATTTTAATTCCAATGAATCATAAGACACATTAGGTTACTCATCTGATTTTGGTAGTGTAGAATCCACAAAGTAATTAGGTTGGTTTGATTTCAGAGATCTTATCAATTAGATCAACGACATTGTTATTCATATAGTTTTATTACACGGTGGGGTATACCTTTGATTAACATCCTCAGTGGTCAAACTCTAAATGATCAAATAATTTTAAATTCTATATATAATATGTTCATTAAATTTAATTATCAAAATTTAGATTTTCTTTTTAAAATCCTAAAATTGAATGTCAAGTTATTGATCGGGGTGGCCCACTGGATGACTAGATCATCCATATTCTTAAGGTCTTGACATATTTTACCTCTACACATTGGATGAATGGTGTGGATCTAACCACACATACACCGATGACCCATCTCAACCTTCTACGCTAAGTGATATCAATCACTTGTGCAAAAATTTGAGCTTTCCTTATTAAACATTTTCAAATCTGATCAGTATGGCCCATCCGATGGTCAGATTGATCTAGAAGTTAAGGCCCTTGTATATTTTGGCATTAGGGATCGTATGAACTGTACAGATATAATTTGATTGACCAGATGCACACCAATCAATCTTTGTGATAAGAAACTTCGTATTAACTTTTATCAGATATATTCACAGATCAATACAATAAACGTGTGGCTGATCCACACTATTCATTACATTGATTGAGTCAAATTACATTAAATGCATAAAAATTTATAAAAGAATGGACAATAAACTTACTGGATATAAGCTCTCCAAAAATCCTCTCTATTCCTTTTTTCGTTGTCGCAAGGTGTCTTTTTGCTAATATCTAAGTTGGAGTGGAACTCCTCTTACGACACACTCCGAAAAAGGAAAACTTATTTGAGGGATTGAACTTGAAAGATACAGGGAGAGTTAATGGTATATATAAGGAAGAAGGATTAAAAATAGATATAAGATAAGGATAAGATGAAGATAAGATATGATAAGATAGAGATAACATATGGTAAGATAGAGATAAGATAAGATAAAAAAATTTTCTTTTTTTATTATTATTAAATTTAAAATTTTCACGAGCGTTACAATAGTGGTGTGATTGAACACCCAATTAAAAAAAAAAAAACTTTATAGGTCCATTAGGTCACAAAGACCTAGATCATGAGATAACACAAATATCAACTTGATCCAAAACTTTTGTGACCTTGAAAATTTTATTAATGGAGCGTTCAATCATCAAAAGTGGATTGAATATTGGGTAACTAAACTCAATACATTATAACTAATTGAGTAAACTTTATGGGGGGCCACAATAGATGTATATGTCTGATCTATGCCTTGCATCCATTTTCCATATCATTTTAGGGCATGAACCCAAATTGAAACACATCCAAAGTCGAGTGGACCACAACACCATAGGAAAGAGTGAGATAATGACATCCAATGTTTGAAACCTTCTTAGGGCCCACAATGATATTTACTTATCATCATATTTGTTCATAAGGTCACGAAAACATGAATGAAGGGAACAACACAAATATTAGGTTGATCCAAAACTTTTGCAACCTTTGTTTACACTTGATCTAACTATGGCAACTTAGATGATTTCATGCGGAAATGAAATCTCAACAAGAGATTACCAGAAGATTTCTTTTGGTGACCTACTGCTATGAGGCATATGTCACGTATCTTACTCACGTGGTTGAGCCAACTAATCATCATATTGGCCTCATGATCGAAAATGAGTACTGATTGAAACACAATCATGACAAGTGACAGATTTTGTTGGTGCACCGTAGCATCACATAGAAGAAGTCCTTGTGGCTAAAACTGCTTAAGGAGCGAAGTAATCACAATGCTACATTGGCCGAGTTTCACGGCACATTACACACGTTCATGCGGAGAAATAAATAATAATCACCATTACGTCGTGTCACGAGAAGAACTCTTGTCTACATAGTAAGAGCAGGACATGGGTACAACCAATAGTTGACTCACGATGAACGACTAGCACATATGCCATTACATGAAAAGTCACAATTGTGTACGGGCCTAGACGTTTATTTCCATATGAATAGATGTAAAGAGTAGCTATGAAGATCTCTCTCCATCAAATGCCTCAAAGTTCTATAAATAGGAAAAATATCGAAGAGCTCTAGGTCCTCGCCAACCTAACACAGCGCAAACTATACCACCTAACACAACACAAACTATAATGCAATGTTACCTATCTTATCTCAGTTTATCCTATCCTAGGGGTAGTGTAATCCAACCTATCTACGTTGATATGTTGGATTAACTTTAACTTAGGAATAATGTGATCATATCAGTCTACACGGATACGTTGGACTGACTTAGCTTAGGACTGGTGTAATTTTCTTCCATACATGCAAAGCACCGGATCGTAATGATGATTTTTTTTTCTTTTTAATAGTATAATTCTCTTCGTGTAGGCTCAAATTGTTGGACCAAAGAAGATTTAGCTTTTCAATTTGATCATATATGCCACAGATGTTAGATTGCAAAGAATTATCATTATAAGTTTTTAATTTTATTTTTTGCATTAATACAATTGAATTTTTTAAATTCTTACATCATGTAAATTGGTTTATCTTACTGTTACAGTGAGAAAATGTCAATTTAGCTGAAAGGAAAAAAGAACTTATTAGAGGGACAAATCATCTTGTCGCAAATCACATAGTTTCATTTATAGGTGGTTGAATAGATAGTTAAATTGCTTCAGTTCTTGGTCATAAACACCCGCTCACAGTCTTTTTATCTATCTTGGCGCGTCGGGTCATGGGCATTTAGTTCAAATTGAGTTATAATAGACTTTGGCATACTTGGCATCATATACATATACCAATAACTGAATTTCAAGCCAAACAGCTCCAAAGGAGTTTTCAATAAAAGGCATTCAATTCACACTTGAGTTGTAGTCAACTTGAGCTTTGGATATGCTTCAATTTTAGGCTCATGCTCTAAAATGAAATGAAAAAATAGATGGTCAGCATGGATAAGACACATACATCATAGTGAGCCTCACAGAGTTTAGTCAATAGCAATCCACTTCCTCAATCACCACTGTTTCCTATAGTGTAGTGCACCTGACATTTTAATCCACCTCATTTTTGTGCCCATGTCCTAAAATGAACTGACAAAAAGAATGGATAACATGGATAAAACACATATATAATGGTGGGGCTCAAAGGAATGTTTAGGGGTCGTTTGGCACCATGGATTTGGGGGGATTTCAAACCACCGGTTGTTTGGCACCATAAAGTCAATGGGGGTTTCAAATTCAGGGGGTTTCAAATCCCTTCAACGAGGGGCTTTGAAATCTACAATGAGAGCTTGTATTACATCTAAAATCCTTCCAAGAGTTGCATATGTAATATATATGTCACCGGACTATTATTTTATTGGGCACATGACCCACTGATGACGTCCCAACACAATTAGATTATCAATTGCTTCACTATAATTACTTTAATATAATGATCATCACTGTCCAAACATTGTCCATGTAAATTAATGATTAAAACTCATTAGTCAGTCACTCGGACATGATTTTGTGCTCGTGGCCCATTCGAGACTTGGAATTTCATCATTTTCGGGCAAATTATACTTATTCTATTGGGCACATGACCTACTAATGACGTCCCAACACAAGTAGATTATCAATTGCTTCACTATAATTACTTTAATATAATGATCATCACTGTCCAAACATTGTCTATGTAAATCAACGATTAAAACTCATTACTTAGTCACTCAGACATGATTTTGTGCTCGTGGCCCATTTGAGACTTGGAATTTCATCATTTTTTAGCAAAGCATATATTTCAGTGGGCCTATTTCAACCATTGTGTTAAACATTACGTTGGTGTAGAAAACTGGTTAGCCTTCCTTGGACCTTTGAATGCCTGTACAAGCAATGGACAAAGGAGACCCTGGCTAGAGCAGGAGACCCCCCAATGCCAAAGTCTGGCCAAGGAATCTGAGTCTAGTAGAGAATAATGTTTTAGGCTTATAATAGTATGTACCTTTCACCCTTGGAAAGACTCTATTTATAGGTGAGAGGAGGCAGTGGTGTAGAGGAGATCTTTCTATTTAGTAGGGGCATGTTGTGGTAGGATTCGGATCTCGTACGCGTCGCGAGAATCTCTAAAGATTCTTGGCTAGGATCTCGGGCTAATCTGTGTCGTTGTTGATTCCCTAGATCATCGGTTGAGATTTTGGATATACATCGTTGGGATCAGGTCGGGACTGACAGAAGGTGGGTTGTGCCAACCTGAGAGTGTACCAACCTGGGAGGTGCCGATCTGACTCTTTTGGGTGAGTGGTCGAGCTTGTCTTGGCGTTAGGTAGATTGTACCAATCTACCGACTTGCCTCTGGAGGTTGTGTTAGAAGGTCGAAGGTGAACTTTTTTCCTTCTTGGATCGGGGATGAGACCGAGCTTTGTCAAAGCTTCTGTTGGCCGACCTCATAATATATACGGATGTTCGACTTGTCTTTTTCTTATTGGTAAATCCATTTTTGCCCCTGACACATTAGATATAAAGATATTAAAGTTGATTTAGTAATTAAATTCAAGCCCCCGTGAATATACCATGCATAGCTACTTTTAGATTAAAGTTATTATCAATCCAGGTTGTAGGCACAATACGCAGGATTTCAAATCCAGGAGCTCCGAATCCAAAGGGTCCCAACTCCACCCTCTCAAACAGGCCCTTACTTTTCCACGAACTAAGGCAAAAAAGATCCCTGTATTAAACGACAATTGTGCTCTTACAAGTGGATGCAGATTGCATCGCACTCGGCCTGTCTGTAGCCACGAACAGGCAGTTCAATTAGAGGGCCCACTGTGGTGTATGGGTTTATCCAGATCATCCATTTCTCCTCTCATATCATCTTAAGATACTAAGCACAAAACTAGGCAGATCCAACCCTCAAGTGGAGCACCACCGATGACTCTTGCATTTAATATAATTAGCATTTAATGCTACGAGCATTTAATGCAACCAAGCTTATTATTTGGTGTGGTCCACTTTAGCATTGCAACCAGGCATTCAGGGACGCTCACACTGGGTCGGACGAGCATCGCTTACGTTGTTCACGCACTTGGTTGAATTAGTTTGGTGCTTACCCTTGGATTTATTAGCGGCTCAGATCTTCCCATAACAGAAGCCCCTTACTCTTCGAGTTCAAATGTGGACTCGGAGAGTAATTACATAGAAGATCGCCCGCCCAAACTAATGTAATCATGATCTTCGAATCCGAAACGTCATATTCTCAGGATCCCGTACCCGTGGCTTGCTTTTTAGTGGACGCATGGCGATGGTTGCGATTTCGAACAGTTGCACAACCTATGACGAGTCGCCACATAAGCCCAAGGAAGAATCACTATGATAGCTTCACCTACTCAGGCGCCGCTTCGTGTATCGGAGCACGCCGCTCAATGTCAGAACCGTGCTACCTAGCAGGGGCTCGGCCAACGACAGACAGCCACGTGTGCTCGGGAATCAGCTCGCGACGATTCGCCTGTGGCCATCACTCCTCGCCATTAATGTAGAGATTTTGTATGGCTTATATAAGCTCCTTTCAGATTCACCCTCATCACTTGGATCCAGAATTCAGACGCGTACTAGAGGAGGCGATTTCCGGCGAAGGCGATTTCAATCGACTTGAAGTTTCCGGTAAGTGATTCCGACCGACCAAGCTTTTCCGGCAAAGGCGATTTCTGGTGGTCGTACGGTGAGTTTCTTCCGTTGCTCCTTTTACTTCTCTTCCTAATGTCGTCTGGACTTGAAACCGTCCGGGAATATGGTGATGACTTCGAGCCGAGGAACTTAGATGATGGAAGAGGGGCCTCTGAAGGTCCCCTGGAAGCTGTACCCTTATAGCCTCGAAGACAGAAAGAGACAGGGGCTCGGACTCAACGGGTCGGCAAGAGGAAAGCTACCCGGGCCTCCCAGGCCACTACCGCCGAAGCTGCTGAAATGCCCATGAGTAGGTGAGCTTCGAAGGCAGTCCCTGGAGGCTCCGTTCTATCGGGGTCTCAAATGACTTTGATCCGTTCGGAGTTCCAGATCCCGAATTCTGTTCGGATAAGGGCCCCGGAGCCCACGGACACCGCTGACACCCTTACTGAGGGGGAAGTTGCAATCTTCCTCTACGCGTTGCAATGCAGGCTTCGGCCCCCCCTACATCCTTTCATCTGAGCCATAACAGCTTACCTCAGACTTGCCCCGGAGCAATTTACCCCCAACGCTTAGAGGGTGTTGATCTCTTCCTTCATCATTTGGCACCAAGTCGGGAATCCGGAGCTAACCCCGGAGGAGCTGATGAGTCTGTACCTAGTTAAGCACGACAGCCAAGAACCATGGTACTACTTCGCAGTAAAGGGTCGAGGCTGGTGATGAACCTTCTGTCTTCCAAAAAGGATTGAAAGAATAAGTGGTTCTGGACTGCGGGCGAGTGTGAGGCGCTAGCGATGGAGCTTGGGACTCTGTCGACTCGGTTTCCCACCCGATTCACAAAACCAGGTCGGCCTTTGATTCTTTTTTCGTTCCATCTTTTAAAAAAATCTCCTTCTGCTTCAGTCAGAATAGAGCCTTTTTTATCCTTATAGATTTTTCGAGGGGCACACCACTCCTTGACTCGGCCCAGAAGAACCGCATTGCCAAGGCTAGGGTGTGATCGGGGGAGCTTCGCTCTTAGACGGACTTGATTACCTTGACCAATCTTCATTGGTCCGGACTTTGCAAGTCCCAGCCTCTCCCCACATCCCTTAGTGAGTTGCCACCTTATTACATTTGGTGAGGTCAACTTCATTCACTTAGTTGTTGATCCTTTATTCCTCACGCAGGCATGGCCAAGGCGTCTGGTTCTCGGAGTAGTAAAGCTACTCCAATGGCAGAGGAGATGTTGAGGACCGAGTCGAGGATGAAGACTACTGTTCGGAGGAGGTAGGCCTCCCCTCGCGGGGAGGGCCCTTCTGCTGTAGTTTCGATTGCCACGGTTCCTGCTGCGGTGCTTGCCGATAAGCAGGTTCCTACTTGTAAGTGCTATAGTTTATATCCCTGTCTGTTGTCAAATTTATGGTGCCAAAATCACTGTTTTATATAACTTGCATAAGTGAAGCTCTCTCAAGGATCAACATTCATGAACAAGCTAAGCTCACAACAAGCAAAGCTTACAAGGATCAATCTTGAATACAAGAACTGCTCACAAGACAAGACTCAAGCTCCAAGACTTCAAGAAGAGTACAAGGCAGTTTGTAAAGAACTCAAGACTTCAAGGCTCATACTTCAAGGTCACTAGTTCCTAATGTTTCAATGTCCTTACTTCATGGTTGAGGTTTGACTGACCATAGGTTGACCTTAGAAGTAGGTCATTTTAGATACATAAGTCGAATATTTATTTTACATGAGTTTGGTCTGTTCTTCGACTAGTCCTAGGCCTTCTTCGACTAGTCCTAGAGTTGCTTCGACCAGTCTAAGAAATTCCTCGATCAGTCGTGAGTTTGTTACAAATTTCGGATGAAATCTGTTAGGCTTCGACTAGTCCAGGAATCTGTTCGACCAGTCGAAAATCTTTGACTCAAAATCCAGCGATGTTTTTCAGGTTCTTCGACCAGTCGAAGGAGATCTTCGACCAGTCGTAGAACGGTCAGAGCTTATCCCGCCGGATCTTTCAAATATCTGTTATTGCTTCGACTAGTCAAAGAGCTCCCTAGACCAGTCGAAGACGCGATCTGCTCACCTATAAATAGTGCACGAATCTCAGAAGAAATCATTGAATTAAGTAATCCATTCAAGCCAATCTTCGTCGAACTTCTGAGAGAGAATTCTGTGCTCCATCTAAGCTAAGTGTGCTTATTTAATATTCTTTTTCCTTAGCTTTATTTAATTGATTTTGTTTCTGCTATTCCAATCTAATTTGATAAGAGGAATTGTTATTCCCTTTCTTTGGAATCAAAATCAATTAAGGCAAGCCCTATTTGGTTTAATTTAAAACCTATTAGAATTAGAACCATTGTAATTGAGTACTGGACATTGAACTTGGACATTCAATCATCTACTCTGATTTGGTTCTACCGGGCTGCTACATCGAAGGAGATAATCAGGTATTTTACATTTAATTGTAAATTCCTTTTTGTTTTGGTTTCTTTCAAGATTTGCCAGAAAAATCTTGTTGTATTGGTTATCTGAGGAGAGCCAGGAAAACTCAGAAGTGGGGTTTTTTTAATTGTGTAAGAACACAGATAAAGACACAATTGTAAAGGTTTTGGGTGAACCTGAGAAAACCTATTTTGTTAGTGAACGCTAATATCCCCTGTGTGAGGATATTAGGAGTGGAGTAGCATTCTGTGTGGCTGTTGTTTAACAGTTGGTGAATGCACAGGCGAACCACTATAATCCCTTGTGTTATGGTTGAATGATTTATACTTCTGATCTTTAATTATTCTTTTGTGGGATGTATGTATGGTGGTGAATGTTGTAATCATTTAATTCAAGCATTGTGAGAATTTTGTAATAGTTTAGAATTTATTTTCTGCTATTCCTTTATCAGCTTGATATTTAATTTTCTTTAAAAGTTGTTCCAGCAAGGTTGCCCTGCCATTTTTATGGTGTATGGTTGTCCCTAGAACAATACATTTGTGATTACAATTTATTTTAATTCAGTTTGTATTTATTTCTTTATTCCTCTTCGGTTTGAGATTTGATACAAAGATCTTTCTAGAAATAAGGTTGTCCTACCATAAACTCTGGTTTTTGGTGTAAGGTTGTCCTTAGAACAACATTTGTATTAACCTCTTAAGATCTGAATTTTGAGGTTAATTTACTTTCTTGCATTGTGGTTTATTTTGGCTATCATATTCTTTTTAATTCCGCTGTTATAAGTTTTATTTGGCATTGTCCTATTCACCCCCCCTCTAGGACATATAGCTAGGCCTTTTCAATTGGTATCAAAGCCTAATAGCTCTTTTTTAATTCTTGGATTTAATTCCTGAGCTAACGATTTAAGCTATTTAAGATGTCAAATTTTGACAGCCTTTCAGTCACAAGGCCTCCACCCTTTGATGGCTCCAACTATGCCTATTGGAAAGCCAGAATGAGGATCTTCCTCAAATCAATGGATGAAAATGTGTGGCAAGCCACAGTGACTGAATGGAATCCTCCTATCATGGAAGTTACTGGGGTTGATGGTTCAAAATCTATGAAAGTCACACCATATTACCAATGGACCACTCTTCAGAAAAGTGAGAGTAGTGCAAATGCTAAAGCACTAAATGCAATTACTTGCGCACTATCACCGGATGAGTTCAAAAGAATCATTTCCTGTGATACTGCAAAGCAAGCTTGGGATATATTAGAAATGACACACGAGGGTACTACAATTGTCAAAAAATCTAAAGTCCAACTCCTCACAACCAGATTTGAAGAAATTCATATGGAGGAAAATGAAATGTTTATGGACTTTTACACTAGATTGAATGACATTGTAAACTCAATGTGGGGTCTTGGCGATAAAATCCCAGAAAGTAAAGTGTGTGCAAAAATATTACGCTCACTTCCTGAACGGTTCAATTCTAAAGTAACCGCGATCCAGGAACTTCGTGATACGGATAATATGAGGGTAGAAGAACTAGTTGGTTCACTACAAACCTACGAGTTAAACTTTAAAGCTCCTAAAGGTAAATCTATCGCACTAAAATCTTCTAAATGTAATTTAGAAGAAAATTTCAGAAAATGATATGGCTCTTTTAGCTAAGAAATTTTACAAGATTTTCAAAAGTAAGAAAAGGGTTGATTTTCAAAAATCAAATGATAAAAAGAAGTTTAGACCCAAATCTAGAAAATCTTTGAAAGATAGTCAATGTTACAACTGTCAAGAATATAGGCACTTAGCAAATAGATGTCCTAAAAGGGACAAACCCAAGAAGAAAGGTATGTTGGCTACATGGGATGAATCATCTGATTCTGAAGGTTCTTCTGAATCAGAAGATTCTGAAACTGAGTCGGGCAATGAGGTTAAAGCTCTTATGACTCTAGCCAAATTCACATTTTCAGATAATGACTCAACAAGTGAAGAAAATCTGAATAGTGAATGTGAAAATGAAGATGATCTTCAAGACGCTTACAATGCCCTATATAAGGAAAGTTGTAAAATTGCTGTCAAACTTAAACTTCAAAAAGAAAAGTTTTCTAAACACAAAAATTGTTTTGAATCACTTGTCTTAGAAAAATCACAAATTTCAGATTATTTTGAAAAATCAAAATGCGATTTGGAATTCAAAAACTCCCTAATTATTGATTTAAAATCTGAAATTGAGGAACTTAAAACTGAAGTATCTTCTCTTCTGAGTCTAAAGGACACATGGAAATATGCCCAAGGTGATCCAAAGTTAGAAAAACTGTTATCCGGATCAAGAAAATGTGGCGATCGATCCGGGTTGGGCTATGATAAAAATCTATCTCCTAAACAAAAGTATACTCCTCCTATGTTTGTTAAAGGAGAGTCCTCAAACTCAAAAGGGAAAAGTACTTATCAAGATTTTTCTAGAAATTCAACAACTTTTCAAAAACCTAGAAGCAGCCATGTCAACTTTAATCAGAAACGAAATCCATTAACTGAAAAGATAGTTGATTTACTCAAGGAGCTCTTAAAATCTAACTCTATAGGTCATTCCTACAAATATACACAAAAGAAGACCAACTATGTTCCTAAACCCAAAACAGTTATGAAATGGGTTCCTAAAGTTACCTGCTTGGTTGCTCACACTGCTTTCAAAGCAACAAGTCATTTAAAGTGGTACCTAGACAGTGGATGCTCCAGGCATATGACAGGTGACAAAGCTTTATTCACGGATCTGAAAGATATGACTGATGGTTCAGTCACATTTGGTGATGGTAGCAATTGCAAGATTATAGGCCAAGGTACAGTTCAACTTTTTAATCTTCCTGTGTTTAAAAATGTTTTGAAGGCTTAAAACATAACTTGCTTAGTACATCTCAAATATGTGATAATAACCATAATGTTCAGTTTTCTAATCAAAGCTGTGAGATACTAAACAATAAGGGTTCTGTAATATTAACTAGACGTAGAACGTTTGAAAATTGCTATATTATTAGCGAATCCAGCTCATCTAATCAAACATGTTACATGGTCCAAACAGACGAGACTGATTTATGGCACAAACGTCTTGGACATGTACATTATCGAAATTTATATAGATTGAGCAAACGAGAACTTATAAGAGGTTTACCCAAACTTCAGAAATTAGATAAAATATGTGGTGAGTGCCAGATAGGCAAACAAACAAAGAACTCACACAAAAAGGTGAATTCAAATACCACATCAAGACCACTCGGACTTCTCCACATGGATCTGATAAGACCTACCAGAACAGAAAGTCGTGGTGGGAAAAAGTATATCCTGGTAATAGTTGATGACTTTACCAGATTCACTTGGGTAGTCTTCTTAAGGGATAAATCTGAAACCCTTGAAGAAGTAAGAAAAGTTTTTAAAAGAATTCAAACTGAAAAATCTTCTCAAATCAGTGAAATTCGTAGTGATCATGGATCTGAATTTGAGAATAGCAATTTTGAGAAGTTCTGTACCGACCAAGGAATATTACATGAATTCTCTGCTCCCAAAACTCCACAACAAAATGAAATTGTAGAAAGAAAGAATAGGATGCTTCAAGAAATGGCTAATGTCATGTTGAATAGCATGAAGCTCTCTAAAAATCTTTGGGCTGAAGCAGTCAACACAGCTTGCTATATTATTAACCGAGTCTACACTAGCAAAGATAAAAATAAAGCGGCTTACGAATTGTAGTTCAATAAAAAGCCTACTATTAAATACTTTCGAGTTTTTGGCAGCAAGTGCTATAATTTACGTGATCGTGAAAATTTGAAAAAATTCGATACGAAGAGTGATGAAGGTATTTTTCTAGGATATTCCTTAAACAGTCGAGCTTATAGGGTTCTGAACAAAAGGACTGGTGTGATTCAAGAATCCATTAATGTTGTCATTGATGATCACTTAAACACGCCAATTTTTAATTCAGATAATGATGAAGTACTAATCATTGATAAACCCGATACTTCATTGAATCAGACTAATTCTGAGTTGAGGACTGTTAAAGATCATCCAACCACACAAATTCTTGGAAACCCTCTCACTGGTGTTCGCACCCGTAGACAACTTGAGGATATATGTAATTATGTATGTTTTACATCCCAAATAGAACCATCTAACGTAAAAGAAGCTCTTGTTGATGAGAACTGGATTGTTGCGATGTAAGAAGAACTCAACCAATTCGTAAGAAATGATGTTTGATATCTCGTACCAAGACCTAAAGATAAACACATCATTGGAACAAAATGGATTTTCAAAAATAAGTCTGACGAGTGTGGAAATATAATTAGAAACAAGGCTAGACTAGTGGTACAAGGTTATACTCAAATTGAAGGGATTGATTTCGATGAAACTTTTGCACCAGTAGCACGTCTTGAATCTATCAGACTATTTATATCCATTGCATATTTTAGAAAGATAAAGATCTATCAGATGGATGTGAAAAATGCTTTTCTAAATGGCGATTTACATGAAGAAGTCTATGTTGAATAGCCAATGGGTTTTGAAGATTTCAAAAATACTGATTATGTATATCGGCTTAAAAAGGCACTTTATGGATTGAAACAAGCACCTAGGGCATGGTATGAGAAACTAACGAAATTTCTTTTAAGTCGTAATTTTCAAATGGGATCTGTTGATAAAACTATGTTTGTTAAAAAACATAATGATCATATCTTAATGGTGCAGATTTATGTTGATGATATCATTTATGGATCAACTTGTACTAACTTGACTACTGAGTTTGCAGATTTGATGAAATCACAGTTCGAAATGAGCATGGTTGGGGAATTGACTTATTTCCTTGGATTGCAAGTAAAGCAACAACATGAAGGAATATTCATTTCTCAATCTAAGTATGCTTTGAATCTAATCAAGAGATTTGGATTTGAGAATGGCAAGAATTTCGATACTCTTATGAGTACTACCCTGAAACTCTCAAAAGACTCTAATGGTAAAATGTTGACTCAAAACTTTATCAGAGTATGATTGGTAGTTTGTTATATTTAACTGCTAGTAGACCTGATATTTCTCTAAGTGTTGGTATTTGCGCAAGATATCAATCTGATCCAAAAGAATCTCACTTGATTGCTGTCAAGCGAATTATTAGATATGTCGCAAGTACTATAAATCTTGGTTTCTGGTATCCTCATGAGACTAGTGTCTAATTAGCTGGGTACTCGGATGCTGACTGGGCTGGTAATCTAGATGATAGAAAATCAACCGGTGGTGGTTGTTTTTACATTGAAAATTGTCTAGTTTTATGGTTTAGTAAGAAACAAAATTCTATATCACTTTCAACAGCTGAAGCTGAGTATATCGCAGCTGGTAATGCATGTACACAGCTTGTTTGGATGCAACGAATGCTAAGTGATTATGGAATTAAACAGGATTCTATGTTATTACATTGTGATAATTCCAGTGCGATAAATATTTCAAAAAATCCTATTCAGCATTCTCGTACTAAGCACATTAACATTAGATTTCATTATATAAGGGAATTAGTAGAAGAAAAAGTTATATCTCTATAATATATTCCTACCGAAGATCAACGAGCTGACATTTTCACAAAACCTCTCGATAAAAGCAAGTTCAAAAAGATGAAATTTGATTTTGGCATGTGCATTTTAAAATGATTATTTATGCCTTCTTGTATTATAGTGTATATATTTGCTAGATTGAATTCCAATTTTTGTATAATTTGCAAGAAATATGAATTTTGGGCATTCTTCAACCAGTCGTGAGTATACACGACCAGTCGTCCTACGACCGGTCGTAGATATCCACGACCAGTCGTAGAACTCGGGAATCACTTAAAATTGGAGATTTTTGCTTTCTTCCTCATTTCGATTTTCTTCTCTAAAGTGCCGTGCTTCGACTTGTCGAACCCATCTTTCAAGTTCTTCAAGGTTAGTCTTCCAAATCACTTTTTTCTTGCAGATTTGTGTCTAGATTGTTTTCTTTTCAAGCTTTAAGCTTTCTATTTTGGATTTCATTGAGATTTGGGGTTTGAATTTTAAAAAATCTGTTTTGAGTAAACCCACTTCTCAATCCTTTGCAACTTCTTAATTCCTTGATATCCTTATTGCAAATGGCTTCTAGAGGTAGAAAAACTACTTCCCGTGGTCCTTCTTCTTCTTCCAAATCTACCGTTATCACTAAGCGTCATCTTCTTGTTCCCAATGATGATCCATCATATGTTAGGGACATTAGATTACGTAATGTTATTGTTGAACATCCTGTTGATGTTAATCATATTGCACCTTTTGACATCCTTCCTATACTTGAAGCTATAGGTTGGGTTAACTTATTACATTGGGGTGGGCCTGCATACCGGTCCATTGCCCAATCCATGTTTACATGTATTAGTACTTTCTCACAGGATAATTTAACTTTTAAAATATCTACGAGAGAAGGGCCTTTTGACGTTGATCGTCATTTAATTTCAGCCCTTATGGACATTCCTGTGAATGGTGAGGGTATTCCTATCCATAACTTAACTGATAAACCCTCAATGTCTGAAAAACGTATGCTCACTAGAGACTTGTGCAACATGGATATTCAATGAACTCAAAAAGGGAATGTGCTTCCCGCAAGGTATTTGTTACCCAAGTACAGAATTCTCCACAAAATCTTTGTGTCCAATCTATATCCTCGTTCAGGTAATAAATCAGACTTGACTTCGTTTATGGTTCGTGTTATCCATGTTATTTCCAATGGTACTCAGATTTATTTACCATCCTTAATCTGTCATTTCATTCTTCAGTTTAGACTCCATCTTGGTCATAGTGACATTCCTTTTGCCTATTTAATGACTGTATTGGCTACACATATGTTAGTCGATATGCCTGTTGATGAGGCACCAATCCATCATCTGATTTTCAACAATACTAATATCAATAAGATGAAGCTAGATCTACTTCCTGAACAAGGTGTTGGTGGTAGTGGTGGTCATGAAGAAGCTGGTGATGACATTAATATGGATGACATTTTTGAGGAACTGGATTCTGACTCAACAAATGATCCAGATTTTGAACCATCTGATGTTAATGCACGTCTTAGTGCATTAGAGGATAAAGTTGAGAATATAAATGTAAAGTTGGAAAACATATCTGTTGCTCATGATTTACAATTCAAGTACATGCGCAAATATCGTAGACGTTTGAACAAAGGCATGCACCAACTTGATCCCTCTCCATCATCTGGTTCTGGTTCTGACTAGTTTATATGAGACTTCTGGTCTGTAATAACTTTATTACTTAGCACTTGGTTGACTGATTTTGAGTTGGATATATCTATGTTTTATGTTGGATATTTATTTTATGTGAAGCTATGCTGAGTATCTCTATCACTATTTTGCTATACTCTCATAACTCCTCATGTTTACTCTCATATATCCCTTTATTTAGTTCTCCTTTATTGTTGTTTCCTTTGTCATATTGTGACAAAAAGGGGGAGAATGGTTTGTTCTTAACGATGTGATTGTGAGATGAGTAGCATTGGTTATGTTACTCAGGGGGAGTATGTTTGAACTAGTTGAATGAAACTGGTTAAATGTTGAATGTTGAATATTGAATCTTGATTTGCAGGTAAGCCAGTAGATATGACCTGGTTCATAACTCTTTAACTAGTTGTTTTACTTTATGTTTATCTTGGTTATGTGTTTTGTCACTAATTTGACAAAGGGGGAGATTGTAAGTGCTATAGTTTATATCCCTGTCTGTTGTCAAATTTGTGGTGCCAAAATCACTGTTTTATATAACTTGCATAAGTGAAGCTCTCTCAAGGATCAACATTCATGAACAAGCTAAGCTCACAACAAGCAAAGCTTACAAGGATCAATCTTGAATGCAAGAACTACTCACAAGACAAGACTCAAGCTCCAAGACTTCAAGAAGAGTACAAGGCAGTTTGTAAAGAACTCAAGACTTCAAGGCTCATACTTCAAGGTCACTAGTTCCTAATGTTTCAATGTCCTTACTTCATGGTTGAGGTTTGACTGACCATAGGTTGACCTTAGAAGTAGGTCATTTTAGATACATAAGTCGAATATTTATTTTACATGAGTTTGGTCTGTTCTTCGACTAGTCCTAGGCCTTCTTCGACTAGTCCTAGAGTTGCTTCGACCAGTCTAAGAAATTCCTCGATCAGTCGTGAGTTTGTTACAAATTTCGGATGAAATCTGTTAGGCTTCGACTAGTCCAGGAATCTGTTCGACCAGTCGAAGGAACAGTGTCGACTGCATCTTCGACCAGTCGAAAATCTTCGACTTAAAATCTAGCGATGTTTTTCAGGTTCTTCGACCAGTCGAAGGAGATCTTCGACCAGTCGTAGGTAACCTACGACCAGTCGAAGGAGACCTTCAACCAATCGTAGAACGGTCAGAGCTTATCCCGCCGGATCTTTCAAATATCTGTTATTGCTTCGACTAGTCGAAGAGCTCCCTAGACCAGTCGAAGACGCGATCTGCTCACCTATAAATAGTGCACGAATCTCAGAAGAAATCATTGAATTAAGTAATCCATTCAAGCCAATCTTCGTCGAACTTCTGAGAGATAATTCTGTGCTCCATCTAAGCTAAGTGTGCTTATTTAATATTCTCTTTCCTTAGCTTTATTTAATTGATTTTGTTTCTGCTATTCCAATCTAATTTGATAAGAGGAATTGTTATTCTCTTTCTTTGGAATCAAAATCAATTAAGGCAAGCCCTATTTGGTTTAATTTAAAATCTATTAGAATTAGAACCATTGTAATTGAGTACTGGACATTGAACTTGGACATTCAATCATCTACTCTGATTTGGTTCTACCGGGCTGCTACAACGAAGGAGATAATCAGGTATTTTACATTTAATTGTAAATTCTTTTTTTTTTGGTTTCTTTCAAGATTTGCCAGAAAAATATTGTTGTATTGGTTATCCGAGGAGAGCCAGGAAAACTCAGAAGTGGGGTTTTTTAATTGTGTAAGCCCACAGACAAAGACACAATTGTAAAGGTTTTGGGTGAACCTGGGAAAACCTATTTTGTTAGTGAACGCTAATATCCCCTGTGTGAGGATATTAGGAGTGGAGTAGCATTTTGTGTGGCTGTTGTTTAACAGTTGGTGAACACACAGGCGAACCACTATAATCCCTTGTGTTATGGTTGAATGATTTATACTTCTGATCTTTAATTATTCTTTTGTGGGATGTATGTATGGTGGTGAATGTTGTAATCATTTAATTCAAGCATTGTGAGAATTTTGTAATAGTTTAGAATTTATTTTCTGCTATTCCTTTATCAGCTTGATATTCAATTTTCTTTAAAAGTTGTTCCAGCAAGGTTGCCCTGCCATTTTTATGGTGTATGGCTGTCCCTAGAACAATACATTTGTGATTACAATTTATTTTAATTCAGTTTGTATTTATTTCTGTATTCCTCTTCGGTTTGAGATTTGATACAAAGATCTTTCTAGAAATAAGGTTGTCCTACATAAACTCTGGTTTTTGGTGTAAGGTTGTCCTTAGAACAACATTTGTATCAACCTCTCAAGATCTGAATTTTGAGGTTAATTTACTTCTTGCATTGTGGTTTATTTTGGCTATCATATTCTTTTTAATTCCGCTGTTATAAGTTTTATTTGGCATTGTCCTATTCACCCCCCCTCTAGGACATATAGCTAGGCCTTTTCACTACTGCGGTGCTTGGCGATACGTAGGTTCCAGCAACCATTGTTCCCTCCTCAGTAGTAACCATTACTCCTTTCCTTCCTCCCACCGCCATTCCTCCCACCGCGGAGGCCCCACCTACAGCCCTCGAGCCATACATTATCGTGCCCTCTTCCTCCAAACGGGAGGAGGCCATCAGGATGGCTGATGATATGCTCTTTCCCCCCGATGCTGGAAATGAGTTCGAGGCCGAGGCTTAAACCTCAGCAGGCAGTCGAATTGGGGCTGAGGAAGCAGTGGGCTCGGCCCAGGTGGGGACGAGCGGCAGGAGGTTTCAGCCGGGCTACCACTTATCTTGTTTGACACCTTGGGCCGCCAAACACGCCCCTGAAGAGGAGATAGCCAAACTCCTCACCAAGTTGGATAACTTCTTCCTGAACAACATGGCTTTCGTTTTCTATATGGTATTACTCGTTGATTTTCTGCTCATTTTTATCACTGTTTCATCCACATGCTCATTTTTATATCCTCGTTTAGACCGTCCCGAAGCTCCTTTCGGTTCGGGAGAGAATACGGGAGCTCGAGAGGAGGGATGCCGAGGTGGAGGCTCTCCGGAATGAGGTGGGGATTCGCAGGGATGGGGTTACCCTGTTTCAGCTTGAGCTGGGCCAGCTATGTCGGCAGCTTGAAGATGGGAAGACTAGAGAGCTCCAGCTGCAGAAGGTTACAGGTGACCTTGAGGTTTGATGCGGGGCAGCGGAGGCCGAGCTGACATAGGCTAGGGCTCATGTGGATTCTTTGGCCAAGTAGATTACCGGACTGGGAGAAGTCCTGGAACGGACTAAGGCCGAGGCGGCAGAAGAGAAGAGCCGAGCTGTCTCCCAAGCGATGAAGGCTCAATGAGCCGAAGACGAGGCTTCCCTGGCAGGAGCAGTAGTGTAAGATCCGTATCCTAACCCGTATCATTCCATAAACTTCCGCGGTCCTCTCAGTCGAATTTCAACGACCCGCGACCCGTAGATAGCATTGGCGCACGCTCTTGAGTCACATCCTGTAAACCCGAGCCGACTCAAAACGAGACCTATGTCATTGCGACCGCGCCGTCGTCGCGGTTCCGACGACGCGTCTTGTGCGCCAATGCGACGCTCAGATTATGAAATCCGGCCCGTGCATTATCTAGGTCATTGATCATTTGATCGTGGGACCCACCTACCCTTATTGTTGCACTTCCCCCAAAAAAAAATAAAAAAATAATAATAATAATTACTATGATGTCACCATAGGGGTGACATCACCCTACCCTACCCTAGCCATAACCCCTTACAAGCAACCACCCCTTCTCCTTTTCCCCAAAAGTCAAAAAAATCATTAATTACATAGAAACCTTCACCCCTCTCTCTCCTATCTCTCTCCCTCACTCTTTCTTCCTCATTCTCCTTGGCAAAAACCATGGACGTCCAACCATCTCCCACCTTACATCCCCACCAATCCAACTTCTAGATCGTCATCTTCACCATTGATAGAGCTTCCTAAAGGCATTGGAGTATATGAGAAGAAGAAGAGTAAGGTGGGTGCTTCTTTTTCTCTATCTCTCTCTCTTCATTGTTTTTGAGCGATGATATGGTTATGTGGCCGCCCTGATGAACCCCACCTTGGTGCATGTTTTATCCACACCCTCCATGCCTATGGTGGCCCACCTGGATAGCATGTCTGAAGGTGGGGCCCACCTTAATTTGTATGTTGTATCCAAAACCGTCCAGCGTATAGGGACGCTGGACGTCAGTGAAGGAGGAGCTGACAGTGAGTGTACAAACGTCCAGGGAAAAAAAAAAAGAAAGAAAAGGGGGGTTTTGGGTGGGTTGCTCATGCAGGCCCCACCTTGATATATATTTTTAATCTAAGCCGTCCATCCCCTTTCCTACCCTATTTTAAGCGTTGACCCAAAAAAAAATGGAGCCAATCCAAGGTTCTTGCGGGTCATAGCGTAGCAAATGGTGTTTTTCACCATTAAAACTCACCCTGATATTTTGGTACACCAAAACATATTGGATATTGGGCTCTTTTGGACGGTCTCAAGGTAGGGAGTCCAATGGATAGGTTGGATTTTCCGGAGGTGGGCCCTACCTAAGAAAAACCGCGAGAATACGGTGTTTTTCAAAAAAAAAAAAAAAAAAAAAAAAGAACATCAAACAGCAGGCGCTGCTGCTGTGCACGTTGCACAGCAGCGTCCTGCGCTGTTGCGGCGTCCAGAGGGCCAGGAACGTGGGTCCCTTCCGTACACTCCACCATGATGTGGTAGAACATCCACACCTTGCATTGGGTAGGCCCCTTAGGGCAGTGGGTCCCCACCAAAAATCAGCAATATATGGAGCTCGGGTGGCCCACGTCATAAGAAATAGTGGGATTAGATGGCTGCCATTGAAATCCTTTTTGGGTTATCTAAGAAGTATTGGACCGTTATGAAATTTATTTTTCCCCCTTTATTCTGGTCTTTGTGACCTTATTAACAATTTGGATGGAAGATAAATGTTATGGTGGGCCCCACGTGGGACCCACTTGCATGGAAATGGATTGAATAGTGTACCGCACGCAGCTATATATAGCTGCTGTATTGACGTCAGCACCCATGTGGGTCCACACAATATATGCATTGTATCCAACGTCCAGATGCTGGACGGTGGTGCACACGATGATGTTTTTACCATCCAACTGTCTGTCCATCTTTGGGCTGCCGTGAGACCCACTCCACTCGTGCTGCACGTGTGGAGGTGGAGCCCACAGATGTATGCCAGTATGTGGCTGGGAGGATGTACTGTACATCCCAGCCGTCCGCCCACCACACCTGGACGCTGGAACTTATAAATTTAAATAATATTATATATGTTATTTATAGATATATGATATATACTTATATCGTGTATTTGGTGGGCATGCACGTGGGACCCACCAGAGGGATTGGCTGACATACCTCTGATGTATTGACATCACCATGGTCTGTGGGCCACACAAGATAGATGTGTTTTATTCCTGCCCGGTTGCAGCCGTGGGACCCACACATGTGTGGACTCTACCATGCTGTATGTATCTTATCCACACCATCCAAACACACGGTCCAAACGGCAAACCACACCTTGATAAATTTTGTGGCCATCTGTGAGGCCCACCTTGATGTACTTTGTGGCCCATCCGTCGTGCCCACTTCGATGTATTTTGTGGCCTAATCGAGAGGCCCACCATGAGATTCATCGTGGTGTATCTGTGAGCGAGGCCCACATGTTGCGTCTTTTGAGGCCCAGGTGCAGAGCCCACCTGTTATGTATTTGAGGCCCGTATGATGTGGCCCATTGTGATGTAATAGGGCCCATGGGTTGAGGCCCATTGTGATATATTTTCGGCCCATTGTGATATATTTTCGGCCCATTTGGTAAAGCCCATTGTAGTGTATTTGGGGCTCGTGAGTTGAGGCTCATTGTCATGTATTTAGAACCCGTGAGCAGAGCCCACCTCATATGTTCCATCCTAACCGTCCAGGTCATATAGGGCCAGCCTCAATGTATGTTTTATTCACGACATCTGTGGGATGTGTGACCCACTAGATGTATACCTTCTATATCCACAATAACCATCTGGTGGGGCCCATCTGTTGCATGTGCAGGGCCTACCCATTAATGCCCATTTGTACGGCCCATTAATGTAACCTACTTGATGTGTATGACGCCCATTAATGCGGCCCATTGATGTAACCCACTTGATGTGTGTGAGACCCATTAGTGCACCCATTGCTATATATTGAGTTCCACGAGTCGTAGTTAATTATGGTGTATTTATGGCCAGGTGGTAAGGCCCATGCAATGTATTATGGCCCTTTACGATGTATACTAGGCGTTTGTGTGAAGTTATGGGCCCACTATATATTTGGCTTTATGTGGATCATTCCTTGGGAGTAATGATCGTTAAATGTCAACATTGTTGGGTAGTGATGGTTACTACATTGTGACTTTTCCTTAGACCTGATAAGGCCCATCCTCATCATTCTCTAGTGGGTTAAACCAACAAATGAACCCCATTGATATTGCTTGGTCCATCATCGGTCGTCTACATATGGGCCCTGCCTTCCGATTGATGCCGTTTATCATGACCGATTGTTGATTCTGAGTACGAGGCAGATTACCGATCGATGCCGTATATCATGACCGATTGTTGATTTCGATTGACATGACCGATTTACCGATTCCGACTATTGATCGACCCTGATTATCGTGACCAATTGCTGACCCGATTGTCGTGACCGATTTGCCGACTCTGATTATCGACCGATCCCGATTGTCATGATTGATTTGTCGATTCTGATTATCGATCGATCCGATTGTCGTAATCGATTTGCCAATTCTGATTATCGATCGATTGATCCGATTGTCGTGACCGATTTACCGATTTGAATTATCGATTGATCCCGATTGTCGTGACTGATTTGCCAATTTGATTATCGATCGATCCCGGTTATCGTGACCGATATACCGATTCTGATTATCGATCTATCCGATTGTTGTGACCGATTTGCCGATTCCGATTAGCGATTAAGGCTGATTATCGTGACCAATTTACCGATTCTGATTATCGATCAATTTCGATTGTTGAGGCCGAGTATCGAAGCCGATTTCGATTGTCGAGGTCGATTGTATAAGCCGACCCCGATTGTTGAGGTCGATTCCGAGTGTCGATTCCGATTGTTAAGACCTATATGATGCATATGCGAATCATAGTTGAGGCCTACTGTGATGTATTCATGGCCCATAGGCAAGGTCCATTGTGGTGTATTCGTGGCCTATGAGCAAGGCCATTGTGATATGTATTAGGCCCATAAGATGTGGCCCACCGTGACGTGTATTATGACCATATAATGCGGCCCATATTTGAGGCCTGCTGTAACCTGTATTCAGCCCGTGTTTAAAGCCCAATGTGTGATGTATATGAGGCCTACGTGATGAGGCCTATTGTGATGCATTTAAGGGCCAGATGATGGAGCCCATTGTGATGTATGTTAGGCCCATGTGAAAGACCCATCATAGTGTATATTAAGCTCTTGAGTGGGGCCCATTGTGTGGTATATTTGGCCCTCATGTGAGGCCATGGGTCCACTATATATTAGGCTCTATGTGGGTCATTCCCTCGGGGCAATGCTGGTTAAATGTCCACATTGTCGAGGCTGATTATCGATGTCAGTTATTGATACTGATTACGAGTATGTGACAGCATTGCATTATGATACATGTCACACGCATCATCTGCATGTTTGTTATGAGATGTGGTTGATCATTGCATATGTCATTAAGTATATTGTTATGAGACTCCTTGATAGGTGGAGATTATCTCACATGAGTACACGGTATGCACAAGATTGATGCATGACTGGATTGTATGACTCATGCATCTCGCATTATGATTACTGTATGCCCTAGCGACATCAGGGTCGTAGCCTCCACAGGCATATCGTGGATGGCCAAATAGGACACCGAAAATGTTTGGTTCTAGCATACGGGCGCCATAGATGTCCCTGGGTGAAAATCCCTAAACCTCCGTGGCCAGGAGACGCCCCAATGTCAAGACCGAGTGGATACATGAGCGCCCGAGTGCCGAATACCAAGAGGCCGCGTCTTCCACTGTGTCGTGGTCGGTTGGGAGGGGGTGTGGCCTTACCCGCCCGAGGGTAGGGGGCAATACTAGGCTGAGTTTGACCAGCTCGTGAATGGGTCCGCTATCGACGTGCCGGATAGGTATTGGCAGACTATTGGCCAGGCGGATAGTGAGGTTTCTTATGCTCACTTGGACTGTGCGGCTAGGAGAGCGGCAGTGCCATTTTGAGTGTACTAAACCCCGGTGATGATCCCAGAGATGAACCGTACTGATATGTGGACTTAGTGAGTAGGAGTTGCAAACTCATTCATTCATTCATCATTCACTATCCACTCGGGCTGGTGGTGCGCAACTATTTGTTACGTGTACCTTCGCAATGGCCAGGATTTCGGTTGGGGCGCGCGACTAACCTGAGATCAGGAGTTTACCACATTGGGTCTGACCATCCAAATTAGGTATGGGACTAGTTTGGATAGAAGTACATTGTGATGGACTCCATAGCCTGTGATACTACGTACTACCATACCGACTTCACACTCCAGCATGGTCATTCCATTTGCACTGCATGTTGCATTACATCCGCAGCATATGGTATGGTTGACGCTATTCATTTTACTTATCAGGAATGTATATTGCATTGCATCCTCTGCATCTGATATTTGGCTTTCTACGACTCTTCATTTGCATACTGATTTGTATTGTATATTTTAATATTGTATGATGTATGCACTTACCAATATTTTCGCTTACTCTGTTATCGTGTGATTTATGACTTTGTCAGTATTTCTGTTTACTCTGATAATTCCTGCTCTTGTCAGTATTTCTGTTTACTCTGATAATTCCTGCTCTTGTTAGTATTTCTGCTTACTCTGATAATTCATGATCTTGTTCGTATATCTGTTTATTCTGATATTGTACGATTTATGGATCACCAGTATTTCCGGTCTTGTATGATGATGGCATTGTATTAAATACTTGGCACTTATCTTGTGCACACACTTACACCACCCTCTAAGCTTTCTATAAGCTTATGCACGATAGATGCGTGTAGGAGATGTTAGGTTGCAGCATTTTCGAGCTTGGAGCGTGCAGCGGTCTTCTGGAGCTTGATTTTCGATTTATGTATTTCCTTATAGCATTGTACTCAACTGACTATATTAGTGGCTATGTGATGATGATGTTGCCTTTGTGAATTAGGTAATCTTGTGGTTATGCTTATTACGAGTTAAATGTACAAAAAAAAAAAAAATCCTCCTTGTAGGATCCCAGGATCGGAATCTGGCGTATGGACGCTGGGAGCCGAGAATGGGGTACTACGGAGGCTGTCGGCACCGGATTCGGCGATCGGGATTCCTATGAATCCGATTTTTGGGTTTGGGGCTTGACAAGTAGCGGTCGCGATTGATGCCTTCAAGGCTTTAAAGGAAACGGATGACGAAACCAACAAGTTTTACAACTGTGGCTATGATGCGTATATTGAAGCGGTCCAGGATTTATACCCAGACCTTGACCTTGAGCCCTTATTGCTTGACGACATTGGAGAAGAGCCTGTTGAAGACACCCACCTGGACTAAGTCCCCGATTCCCAAGTGCTCCTGACTGCATAATTCTCAGTAGCCCCTTCTTTTTTTTGACCCTTTGGAAAGGGCTCTTGGATGATGATCTGTTAATTTTTGGAGGTTTGATGCTAATTGTTGATTGTCGAACTAAATCATTGTCCTGTCGGTTTATCTTCAGGCATGGCCGAGCCAAGCCGGTCCTTGGACGGGTTAGCTCTCTCCAACACCTTTTTAGTATACCTTTTTTAAGCCTTCCTGGTTTGATTATTATTAAGTTCGAATCCCTGAGGGTTCGGCTCTTCCCACGATTGACGAGAAACTTCTGCTCTGAGCGTTAGTTAGATGATGAGCCAATTACCCCATAGGGGAGTCGGATCACCTTTTAGCTTTTTCCATCTTGCAGAGGATGCCATGTCGACTTTTCGTGGGATTACGTTCTGACCCCTTCTTTAAGGGATCAGTCCGTTCAGTTCACCTCTGGTTATGAGAGGCGACTTTTACTTGGTAGATAATTCCGTTTGTGTAGAAGATGAATCATGAACTTTATTGAAAGCCTTAAAGGCTGGTCGCTTGGAAGTGCACACTTATTAAGGGCCTTAGAGGCCAGTATATTAAGGATAGTCGATCTTCAGATGCTCGGCGTTCCAAGGATGGGGCAGCTGGCGGCCCTCAAGGTCTTCCAAGTGGTATGAGCCTGGCTTGTTGATTGGGCCACTCGATATGGACCTTCCCAGTTCAGCCCGAGTGCTCCAGCCCCCAGCTCGGCTGTGTTTTGGAAGACCCAACGAAGGACTAAGTCCCCTGGGCGGAACCACCTAACCTTGACTTTAGAATTGTAGAAGCGCACCACTTGTTGATGCCGAACGGCGACTCGGAGCCTTGAGATGTCTCAGATTTTCTCGAGAAGATCCAGGTTAGCCGCGATCTGTTTGGAGTTCTGGTCTTCTTGGTAATTTCTTACCCCAGCAGTAGGGAGACCGATTTCTACTAGCACTATTGCTTCCGAGCCGTAGGAGAGTGAGAATGGGATTTTCCCAGTAAAAGACTGAGCTGTGGTCCTGTAGGCCCAAAGGACGAATAGGAGCTCCTCGGCCCAATTACCTTTTGCTTTTTCCAATTTTATCTTGAAATGGTGTTTGATAACCTTATTAATCGCTTCCACTTATCCGTTTGACTGTGGGTGCTAAGGTGAAGAATATACATTTGTGATGTCGAGGCCTTGGCACATGCCGCGGAACTTGTCGTTATCGAACTGTCGACCATTGTCAGATACGATGGTGCGTAGAATTTCGAATCGGTAGAGATGATGTTTTTCCAGACAAAGTCAATCACTTTTTGTTCGGTGATTTTCGCAACAGGCTCGGCCTCAGCCCATTTGGTGAAGTAGTCGATTGCGATGATGGCGAACTTGACCTGCCCTTTCCCGATAGGCAGAGGGCCGATGATGTCGATCCCCACTAGGCAAATGGCCACGGTCCACTCATGGGGGTCATTTCTTCCGCTGGTTGCCTCGACACAGCTGCATGACGTTGGCATTTGTCGCATTTTTGAACATTGTCCTTCGAGTTTTGCTTGAGAGTCGGCCAGAAGTATCTTTGGCGAAGTATCTTCTGAGCCAGGGCTCGGTTACCGAAATAGTTTCCACAGATTCCTTCGTGAATCTCCTGGATCACGTAATCGGCTTCGTCAGGTTGGAGGCATTTGAGGTAAGGCTAGGAATACCCTTTCTTATACAACATGCCATCCAGGATGATGTATCGAGCCGCTCTGACTCTCAGTCGTCTCGCTTCCAATTTATCAGGGGGGATTTCACCGGACGTGAGGTAGTTGAAGATCGGGTCCATCCAGCTCGGAGTAGTGTATACTGGATTGACTTTCTCTACTTGGCCAATGCTCAGATGTTTTATGAATTCAATGGGGATGAATCGCGGGATCTTCCCCTCCGTGGCCAAGGCGAGCGTCGCAAGGGCGTCGGCCCATGAGTTCTCTCCCCTTGGGATTTGCTGGATAGTGCAGCTTTAGAATTTTTTAATCAACTTCCTCACCTCGTTGAGATAAGCGATCATCCTTGTCTCTTTGGCTTCGTACTCGGTAGAAATGTGGTTTACCACCAGCTCGAATCGCATCGGACCTGGAGAGATTGAACGCCCAAGCTTGGCGCCAATCTGAGTCCGGCCAGTAAGGCTTCATACTTTGCCTCATTGTTAGAGGCTTTAAACCCGAGTCTGATCGCATATTGGATAATCGTAGAATCGGGAGCGGACAGGACGATTCCAGCTCTAGCTCCTTTAGCATTGGACGATCCGTCAACATGGAGGACCCATCCAGGATCCAACACTGCCTTTCGGTCACCCAGGAGGACAGGCGGGGTCATCTTGACTTTGGTGCCAATCTCTTCTGCATTCAGAGTGATGAATTCGACAATAAAGTCTGCCACAGCTTAGCCCTTGGTTGCTATCCTTGGGCAAAACTGGATGTCGAACTCTCCGAGCTCAATGGCCCACTTGCTCATCCGTCCTGAAGCCTCGGGTCTCTGGAGAACTTGTCTTAGAGGAGAGTCGGTCAATACAACGATGGAATGAGCTTGAAAGTATGGATGCAACCTCCGAGCTGAAACAACAAGACTGAACGCTAACTTTTCCAGGGGCGGATATCTTGTTTTCGCGGGTACCATTACCTTGCTCACGTAATATACGGGGTATTACTTGCTCTCGATTTCTCTGATCAGGGCCGAGCTGACAGCCGAGGCCAAGACCGCGAGGTACAAGAACAGGGGCTCACCTTCTTCAAGCTTGGATAGGAGGGGGGCGAGCCTAGCTACTCCTTTAGCTGCTGGAAGGTTTACTCGCACTTTGACGTCCACTCTGCCTTCTTACGACCCTTCAATTATTGAAAGAAGGGGAGGCATTTGTCTGTTGTTCTGGATATGAATGTCCGAGTGCGGTGACTCTTCCCGTGAAGTATTATATTTCCTTGATGGTCCGAGGTGAACTCATGTCAAGGAGCGCCTTGATCTTGTTGGGGTTTGCCTTGATGCCCTGTTGACGGAACTGGAACCCTAGGAACTTTTCCAACTCAACCCCGAAAACACACTTTGCCGGGTTCAACTTCATCTGGTACTCTCGGAGGACACCGAATGTCTCCCCGAGATCTGTCAAGTGATCGGACGCCTTAATATTTTTCACCAGCATGTCATCGACGTATACTTTCATGGTGTGTCTGATCTGTCTAGCGAACATTTGATTTACCAACCTCTGATACGTCGCCCCAGCGTTCTTCAGGACAAATGGCATGACCTGGTAATAGTAGAGTCCCTTGTCCGTGACGAAGGTAGTCTTCTGCCTGTCTGGGGAGTGCATCGTAATTTAGTTGTACCTGACCAGCTGTACTGTCCACTAGTTGATCAATCCGAGGCAATATGAAGCTATCCTTGGGACATGCCTTGTTCAGGTCTAAGTAGTCTACACAGACCCGCCACTTCCCGTTAGATTTTCTGACAAGCATTACATTTGCAATCCAGTCGGGGTAATACACTTCCTCTATGAAATCGGCGTCGAGTAGGATGGAGACCTCCTCGGCAATGGCTTCATAGCGCTTGGCGTCAAATAGTCTTCTCTTTTTGCTTTACCGGTTTGTGATCTGGCTCCACATTCAGCCTATGGACCAAAACCTCAGGGGAGATCCCTGACATATCTACATGCGACCACGCGAAGACGTCTCTGTGTTGTCTTAAAAAGGTCAGCATTTCAGTCCGTTGCCTAGGACTTAGTGACGTTCCGAGCTGAATGGTTTTACTTGGGTCTGTTTCGTTAAGGGGCACCTTCTCCAGGTCTTCTATAGACGAGTCCCCGGTGGGTCCTCGAGGATCCAAGACATTAATTGCAAGTGCTTGCTTTACGGATCCTTTTCTGATTGCTATAGCGTAACATCTCCGAGCCTCGCGTTGGTTGCCTCGAAGGTGGCCTATTCCTCCCTCAGCTGGAAACTTCATCATCATGTGATACGTTGAGATGACCGCTCTCATTGCATTGAGGGAGGGTCTGCCCAGGATGACGTTGTGCATCGATGGTACGTTGACAACAAGAAAGTCCACCATAAGGGTGACTTAGTATTGCCCTTCTCCTGCAGTTACCGGGAGAAAAATGACTCCTTCGGAGATCACTTTCTCTCCGGCAAAGCTGTGCAAGAGAGTTTTCACGGGTCGGAGGCATGACCGGGAAACTCCCATTCTTTTGAAAGCTTCGGAATAGATCACATTGACCGAACTTCCAGTGTCGACCAGGATGCAGTATACCTTGTGATTTGCAATGTCATCATGACCATCAGGGCATCGTCATGAGGATGCTAGATTTCGCGCACATCATCTTCCGTAAAGGTTAGGCTGGACGGATTGATCCGGAGCTCCTTGTCAGGCCGCTCGGTCAAATGGATGTAGTGTTCGGGATCGGACTTTAGAGAGTAGGTTTTTGGGGCTCTGTTTGAATCCCCTCCACCAGCTGAGCCCCTGAAAATGATGCGGATTTCAGCGGGTTCTTCCGTGGGGTTATTCAGTCGTTCTTGGTCCCGTTCTTCCTTCCGAGCGGATCTCTCTTTTTTAGTATATCGATGCAGATGTCCTTTACAGATAAGGGACTCGATTTCATCCTTGAGATCCTACACAATCGTCTGTATTGTGGTCGTGGTCCCGGTGAAAGCGACAGAACTTTCTCTTGTCTCGATGCTCCGGGTCGGCCTTCATGTAGACAGGCCAATTTAGAAGTTTCTCTCCTTGGATATCTAACAGGATTTGTTCGGCAGATGTATTGAGGGGGGTGTAGGAATGGAATTTTCCTTCCGGTCTCCGGCTCGGTCGGCGATCGCGAGGGGCGCGGTCATCTACCCCTTTGTCGGTCGGCTGAGATTCTTCATTCCTACGCCTCTTCCCTTTGCCAGCTGCGTCAGTTACTTGCACACTCTTGTAGGCGTTGGCAAACTCCTCAGCATTAGTGTATTTCTAAGCTCTTGTCACAAAGTCTGCTAACATCTTCGGCGGGTTCTTCCCAATAGAGAAAGTGAACCTTCCTTCTCTCAGACCACTGAACACTGCCGCGAGCACCATTTTGTCATCGTAGTCTTCTACCTGTAACGCTTCCTCGTTGAAGCGAGCAATGTAGTCCTTCAAAGACTCTTTTGGCCCTTGCTTGATGGTGAGCAGGTGAGTGTTGGGTTTTCGACTTCTCTTACCACTAATGAATTGGGTAAGGAATAGTCAACTTAACTTTACGAAAGAACTAATGGAATTGGGTTTGAGCTGAAGGTACCAACTCCGAGCGGATCCTGTAAGGGTGATAGAAAATTCCCTACACATCATCGCATTTGTCGATGTCTGGATCTGCATCCATGAACAGTAGGCTTCTAGATGCTCAGATGGGTCATCGGACCCAGAATATTGGATGACATGAGGTATCCGAAACCTCTGCGGCATCACTTCATCCATGATGGTGGAGGTGAAGGGAGGTTCGGTCTCTTCCATCATCGCCTGAACCGTGGCAGGAACTCTCGACAATTGCTGCTTCCTTTCCAGGGTTAAGAACTTATCGTTGAGTTCTGCAAATCGCGCTTCCCAGGGATCTTTATTCTCAGCGACAATCTCTGGGGCATCTTCTATTTCTGGAGTCCTCCTTTCCTTCCTCCCCTCTAGCTAATGGCAGAGGTTCATAGGTGTCAGGGCTGAGGTGATCGAGTTGTTAGTGGGAGCCCGAGTGACGGTATTCCGTGCCGAGGTTCTAACTTGTACCGGAGGAGGATTCTGACCCGAAAGCGGCACTCGAGAGTGTTGGGGTGCCTCGGGCCTCATACTCCTCGGCACAGAGTGAGCCTCTACGAACAGTTCGACCGGCTCGAGAACGGGATCCTCGCAAATTGGGTGTGGCTGTGGTTCCTGTCGCTGCTTCATTCTATTTACTTCATCACGTAGGGCCTGAATCTCATTTTGCATGGCTCGATACTTGCTCGCCTGGTTGTGAGAACGCTGGGAATGCCCCGGTGCTGACTCAGCATGAAGTAGTGACGAAGATCGAGTTTGCTCGTTTGGTTCTGGTTCCACAGCTACTGCTTTCTTCTTTCCTCTCGCCATTATATTTGAAAATAGGAACCTGACCTTTCGTATCAGATTCCCACAAACGGCGCCAAAAAATGTTGAGGTCAAAATCTGGTCGGCACTCCCCTTAGTCTCCCGAACCGTAGACCACTTCAACATCTTGATCCTGCACGATGAGAACAGGCAAAGGTGACCCTGGCTAAGCCCGGGGACTCTCCGATGCCTAAGTCAGGTCAAGGAAATCTAGGTCTAAGTCAGGAGTAATGGAGGATGTCAGATCCTACGTACCTGTAGTGGTGGGGCCTTAATGTATTTATACCTGACTGTTGGACAGTCCGAGTCCACTATTGTTGGCACGATTTACCCAATCAGCGGGATATTGAGATCGTGGGGATATCATACGTAATCCGTGGATCGTGTAGCACATCGTGTGGATAATGCGTATCTGGGAACGAAGTATTTGACCACGCTCACTTATGGTAGTTTTCGAATTTAGCAGACAGAGTACCCGCCTCAACATATTACCTCAGCTCGGCTCGTCTTGACAAGACGTCACTCAGCCTTGGTCATTTAGCTTGCTGAAGAAAACTTTCTTGGTCCGAGTCAAATTCCGAACTGAGCTAATGGACCCAGCCTCTTACTTGTCAAGCGCTTTGGAATCTTTCTATAGAAACCTTCTACTTGAAGTCCGAGGAAAGATGTCGGATTTATCTTATCGGGTCGGACTTCTTACAATCGACGTTAGTGATCGAATCGTTCGTCTTCCGTCAGATGTTAGGAAAACAGCTTATCACTTCCGATTAGAGTGTGGAAGTCACTCAGATCTGCAGTCTCAAAGTAAGAGCACCTTTATGGTGTACAACCTCTTCAGGGACGCTCACACCGGGTCGGACGAGCATCACCTACGTTATTCACACACTTGGTTGAATTAGTTTGGTATTTACCCTTAGATTTATTAAGGGCTCGGATCTTCCCATAACAAATACTAGTCACCGATATTCATACACAATTGGAGCCACATGTAAAGAGTACACAGCGATGGATGAATCATGTTGAAAAAACACATGCATCAATGTAGGCCTCAAAAATGTAGTGAATATCAAAATCCATTTAAATAAAATTTCCATTCCATCTCTTGGTAGGTTTGGATGTTCAGGTATTTGCATTAATTCATTTCAATAAATCAAATTCAAACGAGTAAATAAAATTTATAATCCACCCGATGCAATTCAACATCAAATATTTTTACCTCTCGGACAGTTAACCGCTACCTGCAGTTCAATACCGAGTTTCGTGACAATACCCGTTCAGCTCCGCTCAAACCCGCCGGAGAAAAGCGCGTCGGGCGTTAACAGCTCCTGACCGACATCTTCTATTTTTAAGGAGTGGCATTACGGTAATTTAAGAAGAAGGAAGTGGGCAGAAGCGCAATTGGCTAAAAAGCGTGGCAGGAATGCTGGGGAACGTGTCAAGACAAGAGAAGTCGTGCGGCGGTGGACGCCTCTCCAGAGAAACCTCGGGACAGGTACCCCGACAGTTTCTACACGTTACTCCTTCCATCGTCAGCGGGCCCCAGCACCACCACCTCCAAATAGCTCCCTCCACTCATGTCTTCTTTTTTCACATTCTTTAGTGCTGGTCGCTCCTTAACTTACACGTGGCATAAATTGCGGAGATCTGGACGGTAGGACTCATGGGTCATGTTAAATCACTTGGATCAAACGGTCTCAATTATCGGATTTTGCTTCTTTTATTTGGAACGATGGTTGGTTGATTTTTTGTTTATTGTGGACATTGATTGGATGGTTGGGATAACCGGATCGAAGTTTTCATGCTGCCGATTTGGCGGATCCGTGAATGTAGGGCTCACTGTGATGTATGTATTTTATATCTACTCCGTCTATCCGTTTTATCATCTCATTTTAGTGCATGAGCCCAAAAATCAAGTAGATTAAAATCTCAGGTGAGACACACTATGGGAAAGAATGGTGATTGAATGACCACCATTATGGACTCCCTAGGGTCCATGTGGTGGTTATTTTTCCATCCAACCTGTTGATAAGGTCACGAAGACCTGGATGAAGGTAAAACACAATTATCAGATTGATACAAGACTTTTGTGGCCCACAAATAATTCTTAAAGATGAGCCTTCAATCACCATTGTTTCCTGTAGTATGGTTCACCTTAGGTATCCACTTAATTTTTTGGATCACATAATAAAATGCTCCGGAAAAGCGGATGAATGGTGTGGATGTAAAACACATATATCAGGGTGGGCACCACATCCACGGATCCACCGAGCTAGGTGGTTATCCCATCCACTTAATTCGCGGGAACGGATTGGCTACTCCCCTGCCACTAGCCCGGTGGCTGGTGGTCGGTGCTCTGTGGGCCCCACCATGATGTATGTGTTTCATCCATGCGGTTCATCCATTTTTACAGATCATTTTTGGGCTTGAAGCCAAAAATAAGATGGATATAAATCTCATTGGACCACACCACAGGAAAACAATAGTGATTGGATATCCACCATTAAAATCCTCCTAAGGCCCACTGTACTGTTTATTTGACATCCAATCTGTTGATTTGGTCATACATACCCAGATGAAGGGAAAAAACAAAGGTCATCTTGATTTAAAATTTTATGGCCCCCAAAAAGTTTTTAATGGTCAACGTTCATTCAACACTGTTTCCTGTAATGTGGTCCATTTGAGATTTTTATATATCTTATTTTTGGTCTCGTACCATAAAATGATCTAGAAAAATAGATGGACGGCATGGATGAAATACATACATCATGGTGGCGCCCACAGAGCACCGAACAGCAGCCATCGGCTGGTGGCAGGGGGAGTAGCCAATCCGTTTCCCTAATTCGCATAGCAGATTAGCTGCGACGGGTGATCCACAAATGTGGGTACGATACTGAGTGTGGGGCCGTATTGATGTATATGTTCTATATCCACACTGTTCATCTGTTTTGAAAGCTTATTATAGTAATAATCCAAAAAAAAGAAGTAGATATAAATATCAAATGGACCACATCACAAGCAATAGTGGTCACCAAACGCTTACCTTAAAAACTTTTTAATGTCCAGAATAATGTTTAATTTCCATCCAACTTGATGATAAGGTAATGCAGAACTTGGAAAAGGGAAAATACATATAGCACCTTGATCCAAAACTTTTATTATGGTACCAAGAAGCTTTTAATGGTGAGAATTTAATTCCTACTTTGTGGTCCAACTAAACTTTATATTTTCTTCATTTTTGGGAACATGCCATAAAATAATCTTTCACAAGGGATGAACGACATGGATATCGAACTCATATATCAAGGTGGGCCCCACGGTGAGTCGCACCCACCTGGTTGGAACCGGGGTCGCAACTAATCCTAGTCCGCGTCCATAGGGCTCGGCTTCGGTGGATCCCCAACTGTGGGCCCACCGAGATGTATATGTCCTACGTCCACGCGGTCCATCTGTTTTGACAGCTTATTTTAGGTAAACATTCCAAAAATGAAGCACCATAAGATCTCAGATGGACCACACCACATGAAAAGGTTTACCATTAAAAATTGTGGGCCACAAATGCTTTGGATCAAGTGGATACTTATGTGGTCCTTTCATCCACATCTTTGTGACCTTATCAACAGGTTGGATGGAAGGTAAACATTCTGCTGACCCCCAGGAAGTCTTTAAGGGTGGGTATTCAATCATTAATTTTTCTAGTGGAGTGGTCCACCTAATATTTGGATCTGCTTCATTTTTTGAACCATGCTCTGAAATGAGCTGTCAAAGAAGATGGACGGAGTGGATGTAAGGCACATAAATCAATATGGACCCCACAGTCAGGGATCCACCGAAGCCGCGCCCAAGTCCCTATCAATTAACGGTTCCGACTTCCGACAAGTTAGACGGTTGGATTGACCAAAGGGTACGGTGGATCAGTCACCACCATTCAAAAGCTGCCGTAAACGCAAGCGCCCCATTTCCACTATTCTCGGCTAAAACGGAAGACGTTGTGCGCTTGGTGATAAAACAAAACTTGTGATGCCCCACGTACATCATCCACGCGCACCTCCACAGAAGCCACGTGTGAAATTTATCAGAAAATCCTATCCGTTTATCAGGTGTGACCCACTATTTTATGATTTATTCGAAAATTCGTCAAGGTTCAACTTTTTCTAATCCTAATTTTCAAGAAAATAATTGACGGCCTAGAACAGTTTGACATTTCTCTATGAGATATGGACTTTGTGATGATCAAACAGCTTGATATTTTGTCCAAACGATCTTCATAGTGGACCCCACTTTTTTCGCGGCTCTGATTTGTGAAATTATATATCTAGAAGGCGCGTATGAAGTTAGAGAACCTCGCCTGTAAAACGGTGAACTTTCCATCACTTAAAAGCATAGCGGCGCACGCTGCCTCTCAACACGCACCTATACATAAAGCACACGTGCTAATATATCATGCTTATTGAAGATCCGAACCAACCATAAGCAGATTCCACGGTGGAGATAACCATGAAATTTGAAACACTAATCATGTCAGCCACTGTAATCCACGATTTAATAAATTAATTTCAAACCGTCGAAATTTTAAGATACAGCTGTCCATTACCTAATTACTGATATAGCCTGATTCTTGCACATGGTCATCTTCACGCTGTAATTCCACTGCATGCACCACTCAGACGTTATACATGCATGATATATCACACGTGTGCTGCGTGTAAAGATATTTTTATAGAGAGTGCGCGTGCTCGGCTAGTATCGTCTAACAATAATACTCAGCTTGTGAGTGCGTCTAGGAAGCTATGTACAGGTCGTTATAAATAGGAATGCAACAAATGAGACGCTGACACGTGTGACTTGAAGCGTGCGGATTAGTCGTTATCCGGATAACACGTTAGTGGGTGTTTTCCTTGGAAGCGGATTGGCTGGTGTACCTACACCTGCTGTATTGACGACAGCAAATTTTGTGGGTATGATTACGAGGTATATGTTATATCCAAGCCGTCCATCCATATGGCGAGCTCGTCTTAAAGTTTGATAAGAAAAATAAGACAGATCTAAATACCAAGTATACCACACGGCAAAAAGCGGCTGGGCGATTGAATGTTCACCATCCAAACCTTTTTTTGGGTCACAGAGGTTTTGGATCAATATGAAATTTGTTTTTCCTTTTAATTCATATCTTTGTGACCTTATGAACGAACAAACGAGATGGAAAATAAACATTATGGTGAGCCCTATAAATGTTTTAACTGTGAAAATAATTATCTCTGTTGCTATTTATGATGTGGTCCAGATGATCTTTGGATATGATTCATTTTTTAAAAAATTCTCTAAATTAATCTCTAAAAATAGAAGAATGGTGGGATATAATAAATACATCATTGTGGGGCTATGTAACTTTGATTTCCTTTCAACCGATCGTACAACTCAGAGCTCAAAGAGCGTCATTCCTCCTCCTCGCACGACACCTACAATAGCTATATAGTTGGTGTGTGCTACACTTGCCAATCCGCTTCTGTTTCCCTTGCTGTGGGGCCCACCTTGGTATTTGTGTTGTATACACACATGCTGTCCATCAGTTTTTCCTAGCTTATTTTAGATAATGTACTCAAAAGTTAAATAGGTGATGTAACAGCTTATTATTTTTATGGGAACCAAGTCCATTGTTTGCTTGTGTGTGGCCCATTTGAATTTTGGATCAGTCTTATTTTTTTACCTTATATTCTCTCATGGCCTGGTCAAGATGATGGACGGAGTAGATTTATATTATCGTTAGTGGGATCCACCATAACTAAAAATAAAAAATAAAAAAATAAAAAAGAATAAATTATCTTTCGCACATCACTGGACTAATTGGTATTAGGCACCGAAACCTCCCACCAAATCGAAACTGTCACATAATATCCACTCTTCTATTCTGTTACTCACTTCCTTAAAAATAAAAAAATAAAAAAAAACAGAGAAAGAAACAAAAGAAGCAATCAAATCAAAAGGAGAGAGAGAGGGAGAGAAAACTTTATACGTCAAGAGAGGGAAATTGAAGCAGGGCCGGATCATCAGATTTTTAAGGTAGGTGATCTTAACTTAAAGTTTAACATTTTCAGCTAATTGTTATATTATTTTATTCCAAAATTTTAATAGATCTTAAATTTTAAATCTTATCTTGATTATCAAATTTTAATAGATCTTAAGGTATGTTAATTATTATATTATTTTATTTCATAATCTTATTTATCTTACATTAATTAATAAAATTATTGAAAGTATAATTTGATTAAAAAAAATCATCTAATTTTAATTCTAAACTTTTAGAAATTAATAATTCAAATAAATTTTTTTATTAAAATAATCAAATTCATTAGCTTTGGAATTTATTTAATAAATTAAATTATAATTTGATTGATTTAAATCAATTTCATCTAAAGTTAAATTTAAATATAAATTAATTCTTAAATTGTAAAATACTTTATTTGTATAATTTATTAAATTTTAATTTAATATCATAACAATATATATATATATATATATATATATATATATATATATATATATATGTGTGTGTGTGTGTGTGTGTGTGTGTTAAGTTTATGTGATAATTAAAATAAAATTTTAATTTTAGAATTTAGTGAATAAAAATAATAAATAAATAAAAATAAATTCTTAAATTGTAAAATTACTTATATAAATTGATTAAATTTTAATTTAATATCAGAACAATATAAAAATATATTTGTTAAGTTTATGTGATAATTAAAATAAATTTAAATTTTAGAATTTGAATAAAAATGATAAATAAATATAAATAAATTCTTAAATTATAAAAATACTTATATAAATTTATTAAATTTTAATTTAATATCAAAAAATATAAAAATATATTTGTTAAGTTCAAGTGATAATTAAAATAAAATTTAAATTTTAGAATTTAGCGAATAAAAATAATAAATAAATATAAGTAAATTCTTAAATTGTAAAAACACTTTTTATGGACACTGGCTTCTCATTGCTGCCCGAATAATATATATATATATATATATATATATATATATATATATATATATATATATATATATATATATATATATATATTTTGAAGATTTATTTTTTAAACTTTTGTGAAGGGATTTTTTAGAATTTAGTGAATGAATATAATAAATATTTTTATGCTAATGTTTAATATTATTTAAGTAAAAATTTTAATTTAATTATATTTCTTATACATTATTAAATCAATAATTTCTAAATTTAATAATAGTAAAAATAATATTTATTTAAATGTTTTAATTATTAAAGTTTTAACAAAATTATATCTAGAATTATTAATTAGAAATTTAAAAAAATTATATTGTTGATATTTTTTATTGCGAAACAATGATTTATCTTACATGCATGTCTAGCATTCATTGAGCATCGATTTTAATATGTTGGATGTAATATAAGCAAGTAGGGCGATCGTGTCCCTTGGGTGTAAGATCCTAAAGCCAGCAAGTAGGGTGTTTGTGTCCCTAAGGTGAAAGACCCTAGAACCCACTGGATCCTTTGGAGTCTCATTTGTTTATAGCGTATGAGTACAATTGTGTGCGCAGACATATGTCAGAAGTACAACTAGAGCAATAGTCTGACCAATTAATGTATAAATGGGTTCATCACTATGAGGTACCAGTGCGTGGGCGTTAATGCAATGTGGCTATCCACTTGGGTACAGTGTTGTAAGAAATGATATATATTGTTTATGAGAATTCATGGAAAGTATCACATGCATCACAGTTTTACAATTCTGTTGCTTAAATTCATATTCTTTTATTATCTGTATTCTATTTTCCTCCATTATTTATAAAAATTTGATACAATATGAACATGTTAAATTTTGGATAAGAAATGACCCCACTGGGCTGTTATACTCACCCTACTATAAAAATGCACAGGTGTAGAGATGGAATACTACGAGCAGGCGGGCCTTTACTATTACTTGTAATTTTCTAGAAAATTAAATTTAGTTTATATTTTAATTTAGTTTTTTGTTATTTAGGTTTAGTTTAAATTTCAAATTTTGATTTTTTTTTTTAAAGAAAAAAAGAAAGAGAGAGAGAGAGAGAGAACTATTAAGAGAGTTCAATTTAATAAACATTTCAGCAGTATTTTCCTTTTAGATAACTTTGAATATCTATTAAATTTGATTGAATCATGTGGATTGTAATAAATATCAATATATTAAAACTCACGAACCTAGGATTCAGGTCCCGAATACCCTATTCGGGTACCCGAATGTCAAGGCGTGATAAGTTGGTATCAGAGCCAAGTTTAGATAAAAAACTGTGGACATAAAATTGTCTTTTAAATTAGTGATCCAAACATAAATTAAATTCCTTTATTTTTACGATAGGAAAAATAGAAATATAGACTTAGGGATCATTTATATTTATGTTGACATTAAATATAATCTTATTTAGGCTTAACATTGAACTAATGACCCAAATCTAGACCCTAAGAAATTTTTAACATTTTTTTAGCATACTACGGTAAATTGGACAACAATAATAAACAAAAAATACTTAACTTATAAAAATCATAACTAATTAATTACAATTCCGTTTAAGTTGATTCAAAATTCCAATCATAGATTAATAAGTATAGTTTTAGTAAAAAATAATTTAAAAATATAAATTTAGGTTTCTTCTATACTAATATTAGGTTATGTTTATACTAATAAGAAATCATCTGTTTCTAGGCAGACCTAATTATCCGAATTTTAGAATTTTCTGTAGACTTTATATTAGGCTAAAATTTTATATAGTTATAGTACACTCATATAAGTATCCTTATAAAAAATTTTAGATCAATCCGACACTTGTACATGCTAGAAACATTAACGGGAATAGTATCCTAAGAATCTGAATTTTCTGCACTACAACCTTGATACATATAACTGCTTGAAATTTCTTAACCTTCATGTATAAGTCTTTAGACTATTTAATTTTTCTTACAATCCAATATATTTTCCATGCTCCTTAAGACCTTAAATAGTATGCACTCCCTTAATGATATTTAGAATTCAATTTAGTTACTACAATATACCTTAGTTGTCACACACTAAAGTTTACGTATTTAATCAATCATAGATTATGGTAGATCACAACACTGATATCGGAGCCTCATTAGGAGCTCCCGGTTCCAATACCACTAAAAATGGGTCACTTATGGGTGAAATTATTAGAGCCATAGGAGATCTTACGACTCTTGTGGGCTATCAGATAAAACAAACTCAAGCGTAAGGTCAAAGTCAAACCGTTCACGTAGCTAACGAAGGGATAAGAACTTTATTGGAAATATTCAAAAGACAGAGGCCGCCCGTATTTAAGGGCGGACCTAATCTATCTGAGACCGAGGTGTAGAAGAAACAAATTTATAAGATATTCACGGTTATGAGGTGCGATGAATACCAGAAAGAAGAATTAGCTATTTACATACTAGAAGGGGAGGCAGATCATTGGTGAGACTCAATTGTTAGGATGAACCCAAGAGTTGAAGCCTGGACTTAAGCTCGATTGTGTGAGAAGTTTGACGATAAATACTTTCCTTTGTATATGAAAAATCAAAAGGCGGGAGAATTTATGAAATTAGAACAGGGTGACATGACAGTGCACCAGTATGATGCTAAGTTTACGGAGCTATCGCGATTTGCAACTTTTCTGATGTGCGATGAAACCCATAAGGCACAAAATTTTAAGGAGGGTCTGAGAGCCTCTATTCGTAGCCGATTAGCCCCTTTCGTATAGAAGACCTACGCCTTAGCATTGATGCCAGAACTGCTACCCACATATCGCCAGCCCAATAAGATGCAGCTAAGAGATAGATAACAGGATCGACATCGATGGCCAGACCGATGACAACACTTCTTACACCACAATTTTCGGGATTCTACTATAATTGTGGACTCAAGCGCCACATCGCTCGTTTCTATTCCAGACCACGGCACACTCAGTATCCAAAAAGGTTGGGACCATCACATTAGTCTTTCAGACCTTCCCAGCAACATGCATCGCCACCTATGTCCCAATGACCTCCATTACATCCTTCTGCATCACAACCTTCCTCGAGGCCACCTCAACTATATGCACAGAGGCCGCTACAGTTGTACTCGAGGTCACCACAACAAGGACCTTCATCGGTATATCAAAGACCACCTTAGCAGCAACAACCATCAGTTAGACCTTAACAGTACCAATAGTCGAGGCAGGGAGGTCAGGTTTCACGACCACAAGCTCAAGGCCGAGTCCACGCCCTAGTACAGTCAGGAGACGACACAATGCAGCCGTACGAGAACTTAACACAACATTATGAGGGCTTAATTCAGAGTTATGATGTTCCAGGATAGTTTGAGGATGGAGCGACTCAAACTTATGATGATGCCGCACCCTTATATGAGGATCCAACACCACCAACAAATGACATTATTCAACCTGACATTGAGGCTACCAGTGATGTAGTCGAAGATACCATCATCATTTATTCATCCTTAGCTAGAGTGTTATTTGATTCTGGAACATCGCATTCATTTATTTCTTACTGCCTTCTATGCTAGCTTGGGTTATCACATACTCCATTAGATAAAAAGTTAACGGTAGCAAACCCCCTTGGTAATTCAGTAGATTTAAGTCAGATTTGTAAATCTTGTCCAATCATGATCGAGAACGTAAATTTACCAACTAATCTTATAGTTATGCCGATGTGAGAATACGGTATTATATTAGGGATGAATTGGTTATCTCTATATCGGGTTAAAATCGATTGTTTTAAGAAGATAATCACATTGAATATCGATGGGCGAGCATTGTTACAATTTTATGGAATGCGAAGGAAAGAAGCACCGGTTAGTTTATCAGCCATCTCAGAAGTTGAACCCCAAAGAGTAGACAAATTTCAATTATTAATGAATTTCCAAAAGTATTTCAAGATATCCCTAGATTACCTCCAAAGAGAGATGTTGATTTCACAATCGATTTGGTACCTGAGACTGCACCAATCTCTAGAGCACCGTACCGTATAACATCTGTTGAATTGAGAGAATTAAGGGAACAACTTCAGCAGCTCCAAGACCAAGGCTTCATTAGAGCTAGTACGTCGCTCTGGGGTGCACCAGTATTATTTGTAAGAAAAAAAAATGGATCTTTGAGGCTATGCATCGATTACCGTCAACTTAATAAAGTGACTATCAAGAACAAGTACCTGCTACAGAGGATAAATGATTTATTCGATCAATTGAAGGGAGCTAAATACTTTTCAAAGATAGATTTACGGTTTGGATATCATTAGTTGAGGATTAAAGATGAAGATGTACCCAAGACAGCCTTTTGGACTCGGTACGGCCATTATGAATTTCTAATGATGCCCTTCGGACTAACGAACACTCTAGTAATATTTATGGACTTCATAAACAGGGTCTTTAGACTGTATTTGGATCGATTCGTAATAGTATTCATAGATGACATTTTAATTTACTCCAAGACGCAAGAGGATCATGCTAAACACATTCAATTAGCTCTTCAGACTTGAAAGGAAAATTCGTTGTATGCCAAAGCTTCTAAATGTGACTTTTGGAAGAATGAAATAAAGATTTTAGGGCGCGTAGTTTCAGAAAAAGGAGTGTCAATAGACTCATTGAAAGTCCAAGAAGTGTTAAATTGGGAGCAGCCTACCAATGTGACAGAAGTACGCAGTTTTCTTGGATTAGCTGGTTATTATAGAAGGTTCATTGAGAGATTCTCTAATATAGCAAGACCATTGACTAACTTGACCAAGAAGGAGACTTCTTTTAAATGGAATGAAAATTTTGAGCAGGCTTTATCTGAATTGAAGAAGCGATTAATGGAAGCCCCAGTACTTTCTTTATCAGCCGAAGGGGAAAGATTTGTGGTATATACTGATCCATCTTATTAAGGGTTGGGATATGTGCTGATGTAAAGTGGTAAAGCAATAGCATTCACATTAAGGTAGTTAAAACCTCATTAGCAAAATTATCCCACTCACGACTTAGAGCTTGCAACTGTAGTGTTTGCCTTAAAAATTTAGAGGCATTATATTTATGATGAGCAATTTTAATTGTACTCCGATCACAAGAGTTTAAAGTATCTTTTTGATAAAAAAGACCTAAATATGCGACAGAAGAGATGGATGAAATTCTTGAAGGATTATCATTTCGACATCTGCTATCATCTAGGCAAGGCAAATGTCGTAACCGACGCGTTAAGCAGGAAGACACGTAAGCTGGTGGCAAGTTTAATGATTAAAGAATGAGAGATGTTTGATATTGTTAAAGATTTTAATGTCAGACTTCGTATCGATGAACCTCGGGCTTATATCGGTAACTTAGTGGTGCAACCCACTCTGGTAAGCAATCTCTTCATTATCCAATTAAATTAGTTCTTTATTATTTATATTACGATATAGTTATTCGAGATTTTCTTTTTTAGGTGCGATGAATAATAGAAGCGTAGAAGAATGATGCATGGCTACAGGAGAAAATAACAGTAGAAGCGGGAAAGGACAACTTGGAGTGGCGAGTAGGCTCTGATGGTGGGATCAGATTGCGATGGAGGTTATGTGTTCCACACATATCTGAATTGAAATAAGAAGTCTTAAATGAGGCGCATCGTACAAAATTTACCATCCAATCAGGAGGAACCAAGATGTACCGTGATGTACGACGTCAATATTGGTGGAGTAATATGAAGAGGGAGATAGCCAACTACGTTACAAGGTGCCTTACCTGCCAGCAGGTTAAAGTGGAGCATTAGAAGCCGTCGGGACTTTTGCAACCATTATGGGTCGAAGTGGGAACACATATCGATGATTTTATTGTCGGATTATCGAAAACAGGCCTTTATCATGATGCAATATGGGTGATCGTTAATAGGATAACAAAGTCAACACATTTCCTTCCTATATGTATTTCTTCATCCCTAGATGAATTAATCAAGCGGTATATCAAGGAGATCATTGGGCTTCATGGCATTCCTGTGTCCATTGTATCCGATCGAGACTCCAGGTTTCCATCATGCTTTTGGAAGAGTCTTCAGAAGGCTTTGGGAACGATGCTAGATTACAGTATGGCTTTTCATCTACAGACTGACGAGTAAACGGAGTGGGTAAATCAAATCCTAGAGACATGCTTCGTAGCTGCATTCTTGACTTCAATGAAAATTGGGACGACCACCTCTATTTAGTAGAATTTGCCTACAACAATAGTTTCCAGTTCAGTATTGGTATGGTGTCATTCGAAGCTTTATACGGAAGATCCTACAGATCACTAAGTTGTTTGACTGAAGTGGGTGAATGAACATTGTTGGGATCGGAACTAGTGCAAGAGACATCCGAGAAAATTGCCGTCATCAAAGAACGTTTACGTACTTCTCAGAGTCGCCAGAAGAGCTACACCGACAATCGCCGAAGGAACTTAGAGTTTGTCTTAGAAGACCATGTATTCCTGAAGGTATTCCCAATGAAATGAGTTATGCGATTCAGGAAGAAAGGAAAATTGGCACCATGCTATATTAAGCAATTCGAGATCTTAGAGAGAGTAGGCCTCGTAGCCTACAGACTAGCCTTACCTCATCAGCTTTTTGGCATCTACGACGTATTTCATATATCTATGCTTCGAAAGTATGAGAGAGACGCATTGCATATCATTAACTGAGAGCTACTAGAAATCCAGGAAGATGTCTCATACATAGAGCAACCAATTCATATCCTCGGTAGAAAGGAGCAAGTACTTCGAACAAGAGTAATACCACTCGTGTAGATTCAGTGGGGGCATCATGGCGAGGACGAATCTTCGTGGGAGTAAGAGGATGAAATCTGAAATAAGTACCATAATCTCTTCATATGATATGTATGTTAAATTTTAGGGATGAAATTTTTGTTAAGGGGGTTAGAATGTAATAACCCATTTTTTTTTATGGGAACCAACCCCACCGTCCACTTGCGTGTGGCCCACCTGAGTTTTGGATCAACCTCATTTTTGGGCCTATATCCTCTCATGGCCAGGCCAAGATGATGGATGGAGTAGATTTATATCATCATTAGTAGGAGCCACCATATCTAAAAAAAAAAATTAAAAAAAAAAGAATTATCTTACGCATGTCACTACCAACTAACCCACTCTCTCCCTCCTTCCATCTTTTTCGTATGATAATGGGCACCGAACCCTCCCACCAAATCGAAACTGTCCCATAATCTCCACTCTTCCATTCCATTATTCACCCATTTTTTTTTTAAAAAAAAAGAGAGAGAGAAAGAAAGAAACAAACAAAAGAAACAAACAAATCAAAAAGAGAAAGAGGGAGATAGAGAACTCTGTAGATCAAGAGAGAGAGAGAGAGAGAGAGAGAGAGAGAGAGAGATTGGATTAGGGCCAAATCATCAGAATTTTAAGGTAGGTGATCTTAACTTGAAGTTTAACATTTTCAGTTAATTGTTATGTTATTTTATTCCAAGATTTTAATAGATCTTAAATCTCAAATCTTAACTTGATCATCCAATTTTAATAGATCTTAAGGTATGTTAATTGTTATATTATTTTATTCCAAAATCTTACTTATATTAGATTAATTAATAAAATTATTGAAAGTATAATTTGATTTTAAAAAAATAAAATCTAATTTTAATTCTAAACTTTTAGAAATTAATAATTCAAATAAATTTTGTTATTAAAATAATTAAATTCATTAGCTTTGGAATTTATTTAATAAATTAAATTATAATTTGATTGATTTAAATCAATTTCATCTAAAGTTAAATTTAAATATAAATTAATTCTTAAATTGTAAAATACTTTATTTGTGTGATTTATTAAATTTTAATTTAATATCATAATAATATAATATAATATATATATGTTAAGTTTATGTAATAATTAAAATAAAATTTAAAATTTAGTGAATAAAAATAATAAATAAATATAAATAAATTCTTAAATTGTAAAAATACATAAATAACATAAATAAATTTATTAAATTTTTATTTAATATCAGAACAATATAAAAATATATTTGTTAAGTTTATGTGATAATTAAAATAAAATTTAAAATTTAGAATTTCGTGAATAAAAGTAATAAATAAATATAAATAAATTCTTAAATTGTAAAAATACTTATATAAATTTATTAAATTTTAATTTAATATCAGAACAATATAAAAATATATTTGTTAAGTTTATGTGATAATTAAAAAAAATTTAAATTTTAGAATTTAGTGAATAAAAATAATAAATAAATATAAATAAATTCTTAAATTTTAAAATTACTTATATAAATTTATTAAATTTTAATTTAATATTAGAACAATATAAAAATATATTTTTTAAGTTTATATGATAATTAAAATAAATTTAAATTTTAGAATTTAGTGAATAAAAATAATAAATAAATATAAATAAATTCTTAAATTATAAAAATACTTATATAAATTTATTAAATTTTAATTTAACATCAGAACAATATATATATATATATATATATATATATATATATATATATATATATATATATATATATATATATATATTGTTAAGTTTATGTGATAATTAAAATAAAGTTTAAATTTTAGAATTTAGTGAATAAAATAATAAATAAATATAAATAAATCCTTAAATTGTAAAAACACTTTATATAATTTATTAAATTTTAATTAATATCAGAATTATATATATGTGTGTGTGTGTGCCCGCGTGCATGTGTGTGTGGAGTTAATGTGATGATTAAAAATAAAAATAAAAATAAATTTTAGAATTTAGTGAATGAATATAATAAATATTTTTATGCTAATGTTTAATATTATTTAAATAAAAATTTTAATTTAATTATATTTCTTATACATTATTAAATCAATAATTTTTAAATTTAATAATAGTAAAAATAATATTTATTTAAATGTTTTAATTATTAAAGTTTTAATAAAATTATATCTAGAATTATTAATTAGAAATAAAAATAAATAAATTATATTGTTGATATTTTCAATTGCGAAACAATGATTTATCTTACATGCATGTCTAGCATTCATTGAATACCGATTTTAATATGTTAAATGTAACGTAAGCAAGTAGGACGATCGTGTCCCTTGGGTGTAAGACCTTTAAGCCAGTAAGTAGGGCGATTGTGTCCCTTGGGTAAAAGACCCTAGAACCTACTGAATCCTTTAAAGTCTCCTTTGTGTACGGCATGTGAGTACAATTGTGTGCACGAACATACGTCAAAGTTACGACTGAAACAGTAGTCTGACCAGCTAATGTATAAATGGTTTCATCACCATGAGGTACCAATGCGTGGGCATTAATGAAACGTGGTTATCCACTTGAGTACAGTGTTGAAAGAAATGATATATATTGTTTATGAGAATTTATGAAAAGTATCACATGCATCACAGTTTTACAATTTTGTTGCTTAAATTCATATTCTTTTATTATCTGTATCCTATTTTCTTCTATTATTTTTAAAAATTTGATACAATCTAAACATGTTAAATTTTAGGTAAGAAATGACCCTAATGGGCTGTTATGCTCACCCTACTATAAAAATGCACAGGTGCAGAGATGGAATACTACGAGCAGGCGGACGTCTACTATTAGTTGTAATTTTCTAGAAAATTAGATTTAGTTTATATTTCAATTCAATTTTTTGTTATTTAGATTTAGTTTAAATTTCAAATTTCGATGTAAAAAAAAATTATATAAAAAAAAACAAAAACTATCAAGAAAGTTAAATTTAATAAACATTTCAGCAGTATTTTCCTTTTAGATAACTTTGAATATCTATTAATTTTGATTGAATCATGTGGATCATAATAAATATCAATATATTAAAACTCATGAACCTAGGATTCGAGTCCCGAATACCCTATTCGGGTACCCGAATGTCGGGGTGTGACAATGAAAACCTCAAGTGAACCACATATTAGAGGTCGTTTTCTACCAATAAATACTTCTTGGAGGCCACAAAAGCTTTGCATTGAGTTGTTATTTGGGTTTTCCTTCATACAGATTTGTTTCACCTAATCAACAAGTTTGATAGCAAGCAAACATCACACTGGGCCATAAGAAGTTTTTAATGGTGGGTGTTCAATCACCAATGTTTTCTTATGGTATGGTACACCTAAGATTTAGGTATGTCTCAATTTTGGGCTCATGCCGTAGTATGATCTAAAAATACTAATGGATGGTGTGGATAGACAACATATACAACAGGGTAGGTGGGTACAACGGTCCACTAACGTCTTACCCGCATAACACATAATCCTTTCTCGCTAGATGTGATGCGCTCCAGCGAGGACCGGACGGGGATACCCTTTGAAAGAGCCTTTCTTATGATGGGAAGCTAAGTGGGGTCCACCACAATCTTTATTAAAAATCCAACCAGTCCATTCGTTTTGAGAGATTATTTTATAACATGTAACAAAAGTTGAGGCTAATCAAAAACTTAAGTGGGCCAAACGATACGAAATAGTGGGGATTGAATGAATGCCTTTGAAACATGCATAGGCTACAAATGTTTAGTATCAAGGCTAAGTTTTTAGTGTTTTCAATTCATTCTAGTGGGAATGACCTTATACACTGTTTGGATGGCATATAAACATCTAGGTGGGCACTTGAAGGTTTCAATGCTATGCATTTATTCCCCCAATTTTCCATCTCAGATGGTCCACTTGAGTTCTGAATATCCTACATTTTTTGTTTGCATGTCTCGAATTGATCTTACCAAATGGATGGACGGGGTAGATTTCACACAAACATCGATCTCCCATGCGAATTACCTGCAGCACCTGTCTCCATAGGATATATTGCTCGCAGAGTACGTGGGATGCGCATTAGGTACTGCCCCATTAGGACTAGCTGCGTACGGATGGTCATGGCAGAGGCTATGTGGGTCCACTACTACCATGTTGTCGTCTATCTATTTTGACGAATCCTTTTACACGATGAGTCCTAAAAAGAGCCGGATGCAAGGCTGAAGCAGACAGGCTATTGTTGAAACTTTCTTGAGGCTCACATTGATGTTTATTTGCGGTCCAACCTATTCATAAGGTAACATAGACTTGAAAGAAGGAAAAATATGAATATATATCAACTTCATCCAAAACTTTTGTTATCCTAGGAGGTTCTCAACTGTCTTAGGCATTCAATGTCCACTGTTTTCTGAGGTGCGGTAACTTGGGCCTTAGATTTGTCTCAGTTTTTAGATTATAACCTAAAACGATTGTTAAAATGGATGGATCATATGAATAAAACACATACCTCATGGGGGACCTCACATAGCGCCGCCGGGACCATGCCTTTAGCTAGGTATGGGGTTCGTACCCAATCCACATCCAATCTCATGGGATTCCATGATTGATGTGTTTTATCCATGCCATATATTGGTTTTGCAAGCTCTGGTAGATCCTTCACTATGAAGCCCACTATGATATATGAGTTATATATCCATGCCGTACATTTGTTTTTTCATATCATTTTAGATCATGGTCAAAACATGGTAGATAGATATTTCATGTGAACTTGTTGTACTCTATTTTTAGCCACTCTAAAAAGAGACATTAAGATTGGCATTGCACAAGAGATGGGAGATATTTGAAAAGACTTTCAAAATATTTACGGTAATTTTTACGGAATTATAAATGGCATAAATCTAGTGCTACATGTTATTGAATGGTCGACAAAGTAACACAGCTGAGTTATCTAAGATTTGACAAGCAGAGAGAAAAACATTATCAAGCAGTCTAAGATATGTTTAGTGGCCAAGAGACCTAGCCAATAGGATAGGAATAGTCATGAAAAGGAAAACATAACAAGAGAATGATATAAAGAGAGGCCCTTCGACTACTATAACCACTAAAGTAATAAAAGAATCATATGAAAGAATAAGTTGTAATAGAAATCTATAAATATCAAGAAAAATCTACAAAGCAAAACACCCTAATATAATCCAATCCAATACCAAAGAAATCTATAAATTTATGTTATCTCAAGTTATCCTAGGAGTGGCGATATTCTATTAGTGGTAAGTCTTAGTTATAGTTCTTAGTTATAATCCAAATCTAGGCTCATACGCTAGATTTATTCTTTATCCAATATCATGTAGTTTTTTTAAGAGAAATATTATTATTGTTGCTCTTAGCAATCAATTATGGGTTTTCCTTTTGTTTGATTAATTTGCACTGACATTGTTAAAGTTCATTTCTTGTGAAAGGCATAAAGAAACTCACCTTCAAAGGAAAAACCTCACCTTCTGATTATCATCTGATTGTTATAAAATTCTGCAAGTAGCTAAGTAAGCGACTAATCTTTTCAGAATCTAATCATATATGTTTATATTGGATGTATTTGCTTATTTCGACGCTTGGGGCAAAGTTGATCGATTTGGATCGAGCCGCTTTATCACTTCTGGCATAATGGCATACACTATATTTCAAAGAAAACCAATAGAGCGCTAATAAAACCACATCATAGGAAACAATAGAGATTGACCATTATAAACTTCTTAGGGCCTTAAAAGTTTTGGATCAAGCTAATATTTGTGTAGTTCCTTCATCAAGGTCTTTTTTTTTTAACCTTATCAACCGGTTGGATAACAAATAAATGTTCCGGTGTCCCCTGAAAGTTTTTAATGGTGGGTGCTCCATCACCACTGTTTAGTGTGGTGTGGTCCACATGAAATATGGATTTGCTTCAATTTTGGGCCCATGCCCTAAAATGACCTGAAAAAAATGGGTGACATGAATATACAACACATACATCACAGTGGGCTCCACGGTTAGGGATCCACCAATGACATGATCCACTCACATCCCAGCTTCCCATTTTAAGTGCACGAGCGCGAAAATGATGTAGATCTAAAGCACAAGTGGACCACACCACTGGAAATGGTAGGGATAATGATATCCACCGTTGAAACCTTCCAAGGGTCCACCCTCATGTTTATTTTCCATCAGCTTGATCCAAAACTTTTGTGGTTTGGATTGGCCAAACAGATGGATGATGTGGATAAAACACACACATCAAGTTGCCCTATAGACATAAGACGACATCCTGCTCCAAGGTCTTGAGACACGAGCTGCAGGCAATCCGCGTCTATTTGTAACTTTATGCAATGGGCTCTGTATGCAGAGACAGTAATGTTAACATACCCATGTGAACTTCACCGCACGACGTCTTCCCTTCCCGAAGCGGATCGCGTCCCGTCCCCGGCCTAAGAGGACTGGGTCCAAGGAGGGACTCTGTGGGGCCCACCATGATGTATGGATTTATCCATTCCGTCCATCCATTTTTTATGATCATTTTACAATATAAAATCAAAAAATGAGACAGATCCAAGGCTCTAGCGGACCACAGTGGTGACATTGATATTGGCCGTTAAAACATTCCTAAAGTCCATCGTGATGTGTATTTTCCATCAAATCTGTTCGTAGGTTCAGATATACCTGGATGAAGGGAAAACACAAATATCAGCTTGATCAAAACTTCTCTCAAGAAGTTTTTAACTACAGGCTTTTAATGCCTTTGATTTGGCTTTATTTATTTTTATCATACCTAAAATAAACTGGAAAAATGGATGGATGGCTTGGATAAAACCCATACATCACAATGGGCCACACAGAGCTCCTGCCTAGACCTAGTCTGTCCAGGGGAAATGATCGCTTCCCTTTCTTTCCTGCTAACTTGTAAGATCTATTTACAATCCAAGCGCTGAAAATGGTGGGACACATCATAAATATCACCAAGGGCAAAAATTCAGATCATCCATTCATCAAGCTGCTTACAGTAAATGATCTAACTCAATGAATGGATTGATCCAGATTCTTAACCAAGATACACGTACGTGGAAAATAAAATCGTTGTATGTTGAAGTTAAAATACAATGGTGTATGTGATTTTATTTATTTTTATTTTTTGTGGGGGCAATGTTGTATGTGAACATTTCTTACTGATAAGTGATACCATTTGGATGGACGGAATGGATAAAACTATAGAAGTGGGCCCCACAGAGTCTATAGTTTATCCATACTATTTGTAATCATAAGACACTTACATTGATCCAGAGCATTGGCAAGGTGGGCCACGGAAATATGAGAAAATTTGGAGTGAAGGAATATGTAATAGTACTGGTTTTCGCCACTTGGGATTCCTAAAAAACTTGTGAAATTTCTTGCTAGAATTATTTTAATCCATTATCTGGTGGTTTTTAATTGATGATCTTAACGAAAATGCCGGTATCATCATTTAAAGAACTGTACAAATTCAATTAGACACCCTTAAAGGCCTATAAATACATCCGATCACCTAAATCTTATGTCTAACCTTATGATTTATTCATCTAGAGCCCAAATCTAAACCACTCACCATTGCTTATTCAAAATAGGTGTAACTTACTGAAGATATATCTAAAGTTAAGGTAACTAATGGTTTACATCTTTACTATCGCACACACCTAAGCCAAATTTACCTAACTAGTTACTTTTAGTTTAAAATTAAAGATTTAAGATACTTAGAAGTAAATCATCATTTCTACTAATTGTGAATATGTCATACTATGAACTTAGATAATCGAAATACTAATCATTGTGCACAAGAAACCTCGTCGCTAAATTCATTTAAAAAATGTCATGATTATCTAAACAAGCTCTAAGTCACTTGTTAGTGGGACATTAGACCTGAAATTATAAAAAGGTGTTCATCTTAGCATACTTGGAGTCCATCGTGGAATATCGAGTCAAGATTGCATCTCAAATCGTGATACGACGGAGGTATCCCAACTTTGCCAAACTACTGTTTGGAGCGAGAATAATAATTACTTGGCTAATCATACATATCATGACAAATATTGGTGGGTTGTATTGAGGGTCAATCATTGTGCATATGATTAACTATTTTGCTGGTGACAATATTGATGTGCATATAATGTTATCCATGCATTTAAAAAATTAATTTGGGAATTGTTTGTTTTGTAATGCTATCATTGATTGTGCCTAAATGTATTGATAACACGTATAACTTCGAATAATAATAACATGAGTTTATCACTCACTCCCACCTAGGACGGTGTTTTAAAATACCAACCATATGATATTATTAATACAAGTATCACCGAGATCTCTGACAGGCATGCTTAGACCAACTTGCACCATCATCGTGATATTTTAAGCGTGTTGGGAGAAAACATGAAGCTTTACACTATTCATTTTGGATACGTATATATTAGAATCTGCAAGTAAGTAGGCTTTATGTTATGGTTTTGTAGAATGTTTATTGTGGTTTGTGTAATCCTTATCTGGTGGACATCACTTTTCGAGTTGTATATTTTGAATATTAGCCAAATATTTTTAAATTTAATTATCTCTGATTAACTTTTAATGCAGCTAATTTAAAGTTACTTTCATTATTGATTATAAAGCAATGTTAATCGGAGTACACGGGCACATAAGAACTCACCCACATACATTTATGCTAGATTCACATCAAAAAATTTAGGATTGGAGTCTCCATACTTAGGTATTGAATTTCAAACGAAAGAGAACAACTTTGACCATTCACTTGTTAGGAGTATTTTTTCTATTAAATGTGAACCGTTTCTCTAATTCCTTTTCACGACACTGAACAACTTTGACCGTTCATCTCTTATGAGTATTTTTCTGATTGAATGCGGACCCACTTCTCTACTTTATTTTCATGATACTGATCTAATGGCTACCAAAGTCAAATATCATCCTTTAATAAGGCCTACCCAATAGCTGGTTGACCTTAACAACGGTTAATATGATCATTGAATATATTTCCCACGTGTATGTGGTGGGAGATGCATTAACGTTCATGGACCAACTTGTGTAATAGCTTTCTTCACCACTATAGGTCATACACGCGATTGCCGCTACATAATAAATATTCGCGTCGCATGGCCTGCATGGGGAAACGGATTGGCTACTCCCCTGACACCAGCCAATGGCTGGTGGTCAGTGCTCTGTGGGACCCACCATGATGCATGTTTTGCATCCATGCCGTCCATCTATTTTTACAGATAATTTTACGACATGAGACCAAAAATGAGGTATATCCCAATCTCAAGTGGACCACATTACAAGAAATAATGTTGAATGAGCATCGACCATTAAAAATATTTTAGGGGCCATAAAAGTTTTGGATCAAGCTGATTTTTATTTTTTAACTTCATTTGGGCCTGTATGACCTAATCAACATGTTGGATGTCAAACAAACAGTACAACGGGCCTTAGGAGGAATTTAATGGTGGATATCCAATCACTATTGTTTTCATATGGTGTGGTCCACCTGAGATTTATATCCCTCTCATTGTTGGGATTAAGCCATAAAATGATCTGTAAAAATGGATGAAACACATACATCATGGTGGGGCACACAGAGCACGACCACCAGCCACGGGGCTGGTGGCAGGGGGAGTAGCCAATCTGTTTTCCCTGCATGGCATGTTCCGACATAATTTAATATTTTAGGGTATTCCACATATGAACTTGTTTAAAATTTAATATTTTATGGAGATGGCCCCATATTCTCCTTACTTTATGGCCCTCGGGCATCACGTTGTGAATGGTGTCTTTGTCTGCCCATTTCATCTAGGTGGGACCCACTTTCCGTAATTCTTTATCGTTGATCTGATGGGCTAGGATTCCTTTAAAAAACTATCTAACCATCTGTTGATGCAAAAATCTGGTCCACCCTCTTTAGACCTTCAAATACCTGCACAAGAAGAAGACAAAGGAGACCCTGGTTAGAGCAAGGGACCCTCCGATGCTAAAGTCAGGCTAAGAATCTGGGTCTTATAGTATTGAGAGATTCTGGGAGAGATTTTTTGCGTACCTTTCACCCTTGAAGTGTTTCTCATTTATTGGAGAGTCCCCCCGTACGGGGATTCTCTCCTTGATTTCTTGGAGATTTGATTTAGCCGTAATCTACTTACGGATGTTTCCCGATCCGAGATCCTCGGGATCGAGAATCCTTTTCCATGATTTTCGGAACGGTATTTAAGCTCACACCGTCTCTTCCTCGCTAGACTCAGCCTTGACCGACTCAAGTAACAGACGAGTCTCGGCTGGCTGCAAGGATAAAGCTTTCTGCCCCCTGTCGACGGAACAGGATCGGCTTATGGCCAGTATTCTTCCTTAATCCGATAACTAACACTTAACCGGCCTTGTATGGGTCGGTTTTATGGTTAATCGGGTTACTTTTAGCTTCAGGGCATCAATCGGCCCCTTTAGACATTGCTGCCTCGTTAACCGAGCCAACTTTATGTGTCTTACTTTGCCTATGGCTCCTGACCCTTAAGGTCTTGGTTGGGATTCATTTTCCAGGAATTCGAGCTAAGTCTCTCCTCTAGGCTTTGTCTCATATGTTGCCTCGGACTCTCAGGCAGTGCCGATAGAGTTGTTTCATTCCATAACTGGGTCTCTGGACTTGGTGTTTTTTCCCTAACAGTAAGCTCCATACTCCTTGTGTTAGTTAAGTCGACACTAAGGAGTAATGAGTTTTTTGAGTCAGTGTGCTCTGGAGACCGAGGTTATGATGGGGCATTTAATGCTTCTTGTGTCATTTTTAACTGGCGTCTATTCGGTCCTCGAGGTCGCACGAGCGGACAACTGTCAGAACGTTTCGTCCGCTTATGAGCATTGAACGCGTGGCGAGAACGTTACTTGCGTCAGTCGGCATGCGCCACATGTCGAGCGGGGGAGTTGAAGTAGGTGTCGATTTGACTCCTCTTTAAATGTCTTTGACACGTGGCTTGGGTATAAAAGGGGAGAGCGGGATTTGTTCCCCATTTTCGCGCGAGCTTTCCTTTCCTGTTTTCTCTTCCTCCTTTCTCCTCCTCTCTGCCTATCTTCGCGTTTCGCTACTTTCTTTATTACTTTCGCTCTTCTTCTCCTTCTTACTTCCCCAACTGTGCGCTTTTCGCCTCTTCGGTGAGTTTTCTTTCCCTCCCTTTTCTTTTCAACTCTTTAATGGCAGCGTATTCTTCAAGTCCCCGGGAAGGGATTTATAGTGAGGAGGACGAAACGGGACATCTCTGGAATGTCTCGGAATCACCCTCATTGCTGGCGGAGATGGCGATTAGTGCCAATGAAGCTTTCCGATTCTCTGAAAGGACGTCTGGAACTTCAACCGAACGTCCTGCTTCAGCGGGTCCTTCCGGCGGAGGGGCGTCTTTGGTGATTGCCCCTGGGAGACCTAACCCCCATTTTTCTAGGGATGACTTGGAAGAAGAGGATGAGGAGTTAGAGAAAACCACTGAATCAGTTCCCTTAGAAGGTCAGCCAGGGCCGTTGAGTTGGCAGACGAAGAGGGAGATGCTGCCGAGGGAGAAGTTAGAGACGATCAGAAGGGTCCAATCCCATCAGTTTTAACTGAGGCAGATTTAGACAGGATCCGAGTCGGGTATCATGTCCCCGACTCGGTTATTATTCGTCTTCCCCTTCCAAATGAATTGCCTGACCATCCTCCAGCTGGGATGGTCGCAATTTTCTAAGTCGCAATGCAATGTGGCTTACGCCTGCCCCTCCAACTCGTTGCTCGGGATTTTCTGTCCCGACTCCGAATCGCTCCTGGGCAGATAGTGCCGAACGGGTGAAGGAACTTGTTCGGATGTTCAGTGTTGTGGGCCGAGACAGAGCAACTCCCACTGACTATGGACGTACCAAATACGGTCAAACCCTCAACAACCCGGCTAGTACTTCTTGTGCGCTTGGCGAAACAAGGGCGGTCCTTTGATAACTGACCCTCCTACCTCCAATAAACACTGGAGAGAGAGGTGATTCTAGGCATGCAGTCACTGGGAAACTACCGAGCTTAGGCTCTTCGAATCTCGTATTCCCCGAGCATTTTCTGAAGCAGGTGACTCGGCATTTCCTTTCTCTGTATCTTTTCTGTTTTAACATTTCCGAGTTTGACTGAAAGCGTTTTGCAGATATCCCCAAGAGAAGGCCGAAGCTAGGAGCTAGTGCTCTAACTCGGATCAAGGATATGAGGGGACTAAGTCCGGAAGATCGGTCTTAGAAGACTCTTCTTCAACCGGAGCGTCTCCTTCTCTTAGGCCTAGACTCTGCCATGACAGGTATCCTCAATTTATTCTAACACATTTCTCTTAAATTTTATCTAACTCTTTACCTTATCTGATACAGAGATGACTGAAGCTCGACCCTTTCTTAAACCGGCATAAAAAATGAAGGCTCCTCCGAGATCGGTGCTTCTGTCAGAGCATCGGCTTCAAAGAAGGCGAAGACGACTTCGAAGGCTAAGGAGTCATCAGCCCCAGTCGGCCCTGCTTCGGTTGTCCAGACCGTCATCGTGCTTTCTGACCCCGAAGAGAGGGCGAAAGAGACAGGAGCGGCTTCTGCCGAGTCTCAAGTTACTTCTGAGCCGGGGCCCGTTGCAGAGCAGATCTCGGAACTAAGAGAGAAGCAGAGAGGGGAGACTTCAGGAGGGGGATGATTCAACAGGAGTCTTCACCTTTCTAGCAGGTGGTATCGAGGATGATCCCTTGGGCCTCGCTCATGGGAGCGAGAGAGACTTCGCTAGTCTTTACAATGCCTCTTCGCTGCAAACTTTTGGTCATGCTGCGAAGATACTTCTTGAGGTAATGTCAGTAATTTCTCTTTTTTTTGTTTGTGATTTCCTCTCTTGGTGACTCAGTCTAACCTCACATTTTCCTTATGTAGTTGGCTCCTTGTCTGGTTAAGGCCTGCTCAAATCTGATTGCCACTCAAAACCAGGCAGCTGAAGCGGGAGCAAAAGTTGAGGCTTCCTTGGCTCGGGCTGGAATTCTGTCGGGCGAGTTGAGACTTGCTCGGAAGGCCACTGCTGACACCAAAGTCGAGTGCACTCGCTTGGCTTCGCTACTGACGGAGGCTCAAGAAGAGAGTCGGCGAATCCATTAAGCTCACACCTCTTACGCGGATAAGTTGGCTCGGACCAAGGGTGAGGCAGAGGCAGCCATTCAGAGGGCCATCGTCGAGGCTACGGAGGCCAAGGAGGCCAAGGATCGGGCTGTGTAGGCCTTTCTCGAATCCTAAGAATTTGAGGAGGAGAGGGATCGCTTATATCAGAGCGGATACATGACTTGTATCAAGGTGATGAAAGAATATTTTCCCAACCTTGATCTCTTGGGATTTGAAGAAGGTGCCGCTGATTCCGAGGAACCGGAGGCCGAAGCCGCTGAACCTGTTGATGCTGCGGCTGATGTCGAGGTCGTTGAGACAGCTCCTGAGGTTGCTGAGATTACTCCTATTAGTGGTAACTGAGTCTGAACCACTTCTTTTAGTACCATCATCAGCTCCATTTTTGACACTCACACCAGCTCTCCAAATAGACTGAGCTCCAGGGCGGGCTCGAAAGTATCCACGGCCAAGGAAGATGCTTGCGTGTTACAGCCGACCTTTCCTTTCGATTTTAAGCCTTTTACCTTATCAATGTAATGCCAGAATAAGATGTAGCTTAATGTAACAAATGCACTGATAAATGAATATACTCAGTTTTCTTTTATTCATCTTGATTCAGTTTACATGCTTGTTGGTTTTAAATTTTTTTGAACGCTTCACTAAGCTGACTTAGGGATAGTAGATTTTTAGATGTTCGGCATTCCACAGATGAGGTAGCAACTGTCCAGTTAAGTCTTCCAATCGATACGTTCCTGGTCAGATGGTGCTTGAGATAACATAGGGTCCTTCCCAATTGGGTCCCAGTGTGCCTGCACCAACTTTCTTAGTGTTGAGGAACATTTTTCAGAGAACCATGTCCCCGACTCAAAATCGCCTGACTTTAACTCGAGCATTATAAAACCAAGCTACTTGTTGCTGTCGAGCCATAGTTCGTAACCGAGCTCTTTTTCTTTGTTCGTCCACAAGGTCAAGTCTGAGGGCCAAGAGTTCTTCATTATCCTCTTCGTTAAACGAACTAATTCGGGCTGAGGGCAGCCCGATCTCGACCGGGGTAACGGCTTCCGAGGCATAAGCGAGGGAGAAAGGGGTTTCTCCTGTAGCAGTTCGAACCGTGGTTCAGTATGCTCACAATATCTTTGGGAGTTCTTCAGCCCATGCTCCTTTAGCTCGGTAAAGCTTAGTTCGGAGATATCATTTGATGATCTTATTGACCGCCTCAACTTGTCCTTTCGTCTGAGGATGATGGGGTGATGTGTATACATTTCTGATTCCGAGATTATCACACATTTCATGAAAACTCTTATTGTCAAATTGCTTCCCATTGTCGGTAACAATGGTCCAGGGTACTCTGAAATGGCAGACAACGTTCTTCCATACGAAGTCTGTGATCTTCTGCTTAGTTATTTTTGCTAGTGGCTCAGCCTCGGCCCACTTTGTGAAGTAGTCCACTGCTATGATAGCGAATTTGGTCTGTCCTTTTCCTATGGGTAGTCGTCCGATAATATCGATTCCCCACTGCGCGAAGGGCCAAGGACCGATCATTGGAGTCAGCTCCTCCGGGGGTTGCCTTGGAATGACTGTGAACCATTGACATTTGTCGCATCTGTGGACGAGCTTACGAGCGTCGTGCTGGATGGTCGGCCAATAGTAACCCTGACGTAGAACCTTATGTGCGAGTGATTGTCCTCCTGAATGGTTTTCACATATTCCTTCATGTATTTCTCGTAGTATGTAATCAGCTTCTTTGGGGTTTAGGCATCGTAGTAATGGAGCGTAATAACCTTTCTTGTACAGCACCCCGTTGAGTATGGTGTAGCGAGAAGCTCAGATTTTTAATCGTCGAGCCTCAACGTGATCTTCGAGCAACTTTCCATTGTCGAGATATCGGATAATCAGGTCGAGCCAAGTGGGCTCCGAATCGATTGTATGCATAGTCAAGCTAACTGGTTCACCGATACTCGGTTCGGTGATGTACTCGATTGGAATGGACCTCGGTATGTCATCCTTGTCGGCTGAGGCAAGTCTCGCTAACAGATTGGCTTTGGCGTTTTTTGTCCGAGGGATCTGAGTAACCACACACTGTTGGAATCCATCGATTAACTCTTTGGCTTTCTCCACGTATGCTTTCAATTGCTCTTTACGTGTTTGATATACACCATCAACTTGATTGACGACCAATTGTGAATTGTTGAAAACATTGAGATGCGTAACGCCCAAACTGGCCGCGAGTCGGAGGCTGAGCAATAAAGCTTCATATTCTGCTGTGTTGTTCGAGGCTTGAAATCCAAGTCTTAAGGCATACTGCATGTAGGTTTGATCAGGAGTTTCCAGCACTGCTCCTGCCCCACTTGCCTTAGAGTTGGAGGAGCCATCGACATACAACTTCCAGAGGATTAGGTCAGGCGCTGATTCAGGAGAAGCGGTGGTCAATTCTTCAGTAGGCTTGGTATTCCAAGCCATTGAATCTACTCGTGGTGTCACTTCAGCAATGAAGTCAGCCACGACTTGCCCCTTAACTGCTACTCTCGGCTTAAATTGGATATCGAATTCGCTGAGTTCAATTGCCCACTTCGTGAGTCGGCACGAAGCTTCTGGTTTCTGTAGGACCTGATGTAATGGGAGATCAGTCATGACGATAATTGTATGAGCTTGAAAATATGGCCGAAGTCATCACGAGGAGACAATCAGCACTAGGGCTACTTTTTCCAGTAGTGGGTATCTCGTCTCTGCCGGTAGTAGTGCTTTACTGACGTAATAAATCAGCAGTTGTTTCCCTTTGTGCTCCTGTATCAGTGCCGAGCTAACCGCTGCCTCGGACACCGCAAGATACAACAGTAGGGCTTCTCCTGGCTCGAGTTTCGATAAGAGAGGTGGAGACCCGAGGTAAGACTTTAAATGCTAGAACGCTGTTTCGCACTCTTCCGTCCAATCTACCGTTTGTCGTCCCTTCAATTGTTTAAAAAAGGGAGACATTTATCGGTGGCTTGGGAGAGGAAACGGTTGAGTGCCGCTACTCGTCCAGTCAATCTTTGTATGTCTTTTATAGTTTTCGGAGACTCCATATTAAACAATGCCTTAATTTTCTCCGGATTTGCCTCGATTCCTCACTGGCTAACTAGAAATCCGAGGAACTTTTCAGATCTCACACCAAACGCACACTTGCTCGTGTTCAACTTCATTTGGAATTTGCATAAGATCAGGAACATTTCTTCTAGGACGGCTATATGGTCGGCTGCGTGTACACTTTTGACGAGCATGTCGTCAATGTACACTTCCATGGTTCGGCCGATCAACCGAGCAAAGATCTTGTTCACCAATCTTTAATAAGTCGCTCCAGCATTTTTCAAACCAAACGGCATCACTCGGTAACAATAAAGTCCTTCGTCGGTGATAACGGTGGTCTTAAATTTATCAGACTGATGCATTACAATTTGATGTACCCTTAATAAGTATCCATAAAACTAAGAAGTTCGTGCCCCGCAGTGCTATCCACCAACTGATCGATCCTCGGAAGAGGAAAACTATCCTTTGGGCAAACTTTATTCAGGTCGGTATAATCAATACAGACACGCCATTTCCCATTGGCTTTTTTCACAAGTACGACGTTAGCTATCCATTCCGGGTAATATATCTCTTCTATGAATTTGGCCTTGAGGAGCTTGCTAACCTCTTCTTCAATGATTACGTACCTTTCAGGACCGAGCGGACGTCGCTTCTGTCAGATTGGCCGGTAGGTCGGATCGATGTTAAGTCGATGTGTGATAACGGATGGGTCGATTCCTGGTATGTCTTCATGGTTCCATGTGAATACATCGGCGTGTCGCCGGAGCAGGGCTATCAGATTTTTTTTCAGTGGCGATCGCGAAGACGAGCCAATTTGTACCATTTTAAATCCGTCGGTCTCGACTAAAGGTACTGAAATAAAGTCTTCCACCGGTTGTCCTTGCTTGTTAGTTTTGGCTCGGGGATCTAGTGACTCGATCATTGATACCTCAGTCGGGACTTTTACGACTGTTGCGTAGAAGCGTCTTGTGTCTTGCTGATCTCCTTTAACAACTCCCACTCCCGACTCAGTCGGAAATTTCATATAGAGATGGTATGTAGATAACACCGCTTGGAAGAGACTCAGAGAGGATCGGCCAAGTATCGCATTATAAACGGACGACTGGTCGACTATAAAAAAGTCGACCATTACTGTCGCTTGATGCGGAGGGTTTTCACCAGTAAGTGGTAACGAGATGATACCTTCTGGGAGTATCTGTTCTCCCGAGAATCCGATCAATGGGGTACGCACTGGCCGTAAGGTCGATCGTTCAATATCCATTTTGTCGAATGCCTGAGTGAACAGTACATTAGCAGATGATCATGTGTCGACGAGTATGCAGAACACCCTTTGGTTTGCGATGGTTAGAGTGATAACTAATGCGTCATCATGAGGATGATGAATGCCTCGAGCATCTTCATCGGTGAATGAGATGTAATATTTTTCTCTCTTCTTTTCCTTCGAAGGCCGAGCTATGATCAGGATCTCGGACTTAGGTCGACTGATGCTCCTGGCGTGACTTTTTTTAGCATTATTTGAGTCGCCTTCGCCGTGGGGACCACTGACAATAGTCTGGATTTTCTCCGTTGGTCGTTTGTCCACCGAGCGTTCTTCTGCTGTCCCGGTTCTTTTGACGTGTTCTCTGAGGCCTTCTCGGATAAGCCTTTCGATCTCTTCCTTCAAGTGATAACAATCACTCATACTGTGGCCATGATCGCGATGGTAGTGGCAATACTTATCCTTATTTTGCCGATTCGGATTACTCCGAAGCTTATTCAGCTAATTGACAAATCCTTCACTCTTGATTTCCATCAGCACCTGCTCTTGGGGTTTATTAAGCGGGGTGTATGTAGAAAACCTTCGGTCAGGTTGCTTGCTCGACTTGCGTTCATCGTGTGCTCGGTCATCCTTACGCTTCTTTCCTCCAGTCGAGTCAACTTCCTTTTTGACTGACTCTTTGGCTCCGATTTTCGCGTTCTGGGCGGCCTTACGCAAGTTTCTTATTTCCTCGGCATTTGCGTATTTATCTGACAGAGTCATGAATTCAGCCAAAGTCTCAGGCAGATTCTTGTCCAGGGATGCCAGAAACGGCTTATCCCTAAAGCCCTGCATGATGGAATTGAGTGTCGTTTTCTCTGAATGTTTCCGAACTTGGAGTGATTTAAAGTTGAAACGTTTGATGTAGTCTTTCTGTAGCTCTCCCTCCTTCTGAACTATGTTATTTAGATGCACAGGGGGCTTCAACTTCTTCTTCTCGCCAATGAAATTAGTGAGAAAGGCATCGCTAAGTTCCGCGAATGTGCTGACAGACTTTGGTTTCAGCTGCTTAAACCATAGTCGGGCTACGTCGGCTAAGGTGAGGGAGAAAGCTCGATACATTATGGCATACGAGGCATCATGCAGTTCCATATATGTTCGAAAGCATTCGATGTGTTCCGTTGGGTCGGTTTTGCATGTGAAAGGTGTAATCTGCGGTAGGTGAAATCTTTCCAGCAGCCCGGCTTGCATCACTTCATCGACGAGTGGGAACGCTTTTATTTTTGTCCTGGTTGAATATGCATCCCGACTATGCTTTATATCCGTCATCTCCTCTAGCACTTCTTTTTTAAAGTCCTGAAGGTCAGCTTTCTAAGGTTCGTTACTTTCTGTCATCCCTTCAACCGGAGGCCGGCCCCGGCTCCTCCGATATATCTCGTGTCAGAAATTAGTGGAAGGTAGCATGACAGTCGCGGAATGAGCAGGCGCTGGCTCGGACGGCCCATGGGGTTGACTCGACTGTGCTAGCGACCAAGGGGTAGTGGGATGAAGGTCGGCAACTTGTTGCGGAACATTCATCGCCTGTTCTCATTGAGGCTGCCGAGTCTGTTGACAGTGCATTTGCTCCAACATTTGTTTCATAACATTTATATCGGCTCTGAGCTCTTGGACCTCCCGATCCAACCGTCCATTTTCTCGATTCCGCTGGGTATTCCTAGTTGCGGCAGATGCTGCAAGACGAGCTGCGGAACCTTGTTGATTGTTAGATTGGTTTTGAGCTCCTTGAATCCCGTCTGGACCTGACGATCCAGCGTCATCAGCTTCATTTGGTTTGCTAGGACCAGTTTTTCTAGTTCTCACCATTAACGCTCGCTTGACACTTCTAGATAGAACCTGGAACACGACTTTTTGTATCGATTCCCACAGACAATGCCAAACTGTTGATGCAAAAATCTGGTCTACCCTCTTTAGACCTTCGAATACTTGCTCAAGAAGAAGACAAATGAGACCCTGGCTAGAGCAGAGGACCCTCCGATGCCAAAGTCAGGCTAGGAATCTGAGTCTTATAGCATTAAGGGATTTTGGGAGAGAGTTTTTGCATACCTTTTACCCTTGAAGTGTCTCTCATTTATAGGAGAGAAAGGATCCCGCCGTATGGGGATTCTCTCCCTGATTTCTCGAAAATTTGATTTAGCCGTAATCTACTTACAGATGCTTCCCGATCCGAGATCCTCGGGATCGAGAATCCTTTCTCATGATTTTCGGAACAGTATTTAAGCTTACACCGTCTCTTCCTCGCTCGGCTCGGCCTTGACCGACTCAAGTAACAGGCGAGTCTCGGCTGGCTGCAAGGATAAAGATTTCTGCCCCCTGTCGGACGGAACAGGATCGGCTTATGGCTGGCATTCTTCCTTAATCCGATAACTGACACTTAACCGGCCTTGTATGGGTCGGTTTTACGGTCGGTTGGGTTGCTTTTAGCTTCAGGGCATCAATCGGCCCCTTTAGACATTGCTGCCTCATTAACCGAGCTAACTTTATGTGTCTTACTTTGCCTATGGCTCCTGACCCTTAAGGTTTCGGTCGGGATTCGTTTCCCAGGAATCCGAGCTAAGTCTCTCCTATAGGTTTTGTCTCGTACGTTGCCTCGGACTCTCGGGCAGTGCCGATAGAGTTGGTCCATTCCATAACTGGGTCTCCGGACTTGGTGTTTTTTCCCCAATCCATTGGTGGCCCTCAAACTAGGATAATCTGATGGAAGACAAGCAGGCATTTATGGAATGGAAAGTAATTCAAATCACACAATCCAAACTGTGGGTCCCAGATTTCATGCATCATGAACCAAAGATGACTTGGTGGACATTTATGGACGGTTTAAAATGGAAATATCCAATGGCCTTCTTTAAATAACAAGTGTCCACGAATCAGAGGTTTGAATTGTTCGACCTACCTGATTATGGGGCAGTTGCTTAGCAACAGTGAGTCCTATAATATCGTCGGTTTTGATTTGAGTTAATGCATGGTCGTGTAAATTTTCTAAGTGCCTGTGTGTCAAGCGTCATACACAGCCAGAGTATCAAATAACTTCCTCAAAAAGAAAAAGAGAATATGGAACTATCTAGAATGAAAGACCAAGTTTGGATGGCCAGGATTAGGGGTGTACATGGAGTCGAACCGAGTCAAGCTGGCCTCAGCTCGGCCACCAGCATACCCCCACTCGAACTCAGCTCGGCTCGGTCCAGGAGTCTGACTGGCCAGCTTGGCTCAGTTCACACCCAGATCCATCGCTCAACTCAACTGGCAAATTGAGCGGAGATACCTCGTTTCAACACTTTAAGTCTTGGTATTGATCCCTAGTAGGGGTGGCTAACATGGAGTGTGTGTACTGACATAGGTGCGTACTAACAAGCTCACCGAAAAAAAAAAAAAGGCTTGGCTCGGTTCAGTCAGCAACTAGAGCCGACTTCAAGCTGAGTTCGCTTGTGCAGCATTTTCACAAATACATAGACTGCACCTTCAAAATCTCATTGTATGTAAAATAGCATCAATGATTTTAGAGAGATTTTATCAAACACCTTCTAAGCAACATAAAAATAAAAATAAAAAATAAAGTATTGTTTCATATACATACCTTCCTTGTCACCGGCCACACTTAGTTACGACTCATTTCATCAAACACTTAGTGAGCAACATCAATATCAAAGCAACCGAGTCACTGAACTAGTTCAATACGAATTTGATTCCAGTCGGGTTTGATCTCAGTTGAGTCAAGCTGGGGCCAGCTCGAACTCAGCTTCAAACCGAGCCGAATGGTGCTTTTTGGAGACGAGTTGAGTGAGCAAACCGAGCTAACTCGGTTCGTGTACAACCCAGGCCAGGATGTTCTAATTAGGATGGTTTTTGGGGACATCCTTGTCTAGATTTAAGCCTACTAGATCAACGGTCTAGATCACACGCTGTCTACTTGTTAGGTATGGGCACATCTGGACACTCCTCATTTACTCCCGCATGAGGGCTAATTGCAAGTCATAGGGAATATAGGTCTGGCTACGTTAGGATGTCATGTGGATGCTCATAGTTCGTACAAGTAGGGCTGCTAGTTTGTTGACCAGAATGTTCATCAGATGGGACAGAGGATGGGGACCGCTCTAAAAATCCCAATATTAGAATTTTTACATTGGTTTAAAAAACAAACGATTGAAGAAAAATACAGGATGGTATTAGATGGCTAAGGTCCGGTGATTTGGAAGGCGCCCATCAGGTTGACGGTCTAGATCGCTCCGCGATGGAGGCACAACACCTTGTAGACGTGGAAAAGCTCTGTGAACCCTACCATGATACATGTGTTTTATCAACGCCGTCCATTCATTCTGACGGATCATTTTAGAGCATGATCCCGGGAATGGGGTACATCCAAAGCTCAAGTGTACCACACTACTGCCGGAAGCAGTGGGTTCAATGACGTCCCCGTTGAAACCTTCCTAGGGCCCACCATGATGTTTATTTCCCATCCAACCTATTCATAAGGTAATAAGGACATGGATGAAGGGAAAATATAAATATCAGCTTGATCCAAAACTTCCACGGCCAACAAGAAGTTTTCAATGGTAGGCATTTAATCCCCACCGTTTCCTGTGGTGTGGCCCACTTGAGCTTTGAATCTGACTTATTTTTGGACTCATGCCCTAAACGATCGGGAAAAATGGATGGACTGGTGGGGCCCATAGAGCTTTGTTGCAAAAAATAATAATATAATATATAAAAAAAGGTCTGAAAAACACCTTTTTATGAGTTTTTAAGAATAGTCTCACATTGGAAAAGGAAGAGAAGATTTTGTGGTTTAAATGAAAATAGTGGAGTATTATAATATTTGTCCAAAGACTATGGATCATGCGGCACTGGAACACCTGCGAGCGCACTCAAGCTCAGTACGAGGGTGTGGGCATGTGAGACAGTGTGGCTGTAGAGGCCCTAGTAGGGACAAATAACGCTTTAAGGACAACGTTTCAGACGTGCTTCAGCCCGTCCTTAGTTCTTATCATCATGATTTTTCGGTTTTCATATTTTACAAATAAAGTCCTTATGGGTTCCTGTGAGATTTTATGACAACGGGCAACCCAGATTTTCTTTTTTTTAAAAGTGCATTATCATTTCTCACGGGAGGTGAGCTTTGCTAAGCTTACACGCATGTGCAATAAATCTCTTGTAAGTCTGAGATCCAAACCATCCATCAAAAAGGAACCATTATATTGATGTTCTAGGGCAAGAATTAGTTTGATCCACTGGTAAGTGGGCCACATTTTCCAAAACAATGTACGGCTCTAACCAAATTGGTTAAAGTTTTCTAGTCCATCCACTTGTTTACAATATTGGAGCCCACATGCTTAGTGTACCATATTTATTTTTTATAAAACATTTAGAAGGTTGGAATCTCATACTGACGGATGGACTGGATCTAGCACCTATGTACCATGCTTGCAAACGTGTGGTGTGTACATGTGCTTTATTGCTCACGCGTGTGCGCTTAACAAAGCTCATAGAATTATATGGAAGAAGCTATTAAAAAGCCACCTAAGCCCCACTAGTAAACGCCAGGCCCGATCATAATCTGATGGGAATCTTATTTCAGGGCCAAGCCCAATCCAGGTACGACCTGATCACGGCCAACCATTTTTATGCAAGATCTGGGATGTCCACATAATGGACCCCACCATCAATGATATGACAAAAAGGACCTTGAAACCCTAAAAGGCTTGGGCCTGATTAATAAATGGGCTCTTAGATGCGGGCAGCCCAACTGGCCCTGGGCTTTATTTTAGGCCTGGGACCATCCTCAGGCTAATCTTTCTGTCTAATCCAAACCGAAGTGGGCCAGTCCTGAAAACCCAATGGGCCATTCCTGGCCCATCAAGAGCTCTACCTTTAAAGTTAACCCTAAGCCTGGTATTACATGAGCTGGGCCTGAAAAGCTAACTGTCTCACTACAGGAAATTGCTCTTTTATCGACGACATGATTCGTCGTTATTTTATCTTTTTTCATCGGCAAAAATATGTCATCGTTAAGATCGTCGCAATAAGACTGTGGCTAAAGGCTTTTCCCGACGAAATATGACTTCGTCGGCAATGATAAAACAAATACTGATGACTAAAATCGTTGGCAAAACATATTACTTTTGGTAGAAAAAAATAATATATTTCGTCGATAAGCACAGTTCATACCGACGAATATCTTCGTTGGTAAAACTGTAGATAGACGAAATTATTGATGAGTACGTTCGTTGGTAAAACAATAATACCGACGAGTATATTCATCGGCATAAGCCCACTATTACTGACGAAATAATTCGTCGGTATATCTCATATTAAGTCGTTGGTATATCTCATATTAGCTAACTGACAGTCTATTTTCGAAGGCTCGTTACCAACCCGACTGGGGACCACAGCCAGGTTGCGCAAGGGTAGGCCGACAACTCGAATCCAATGTCTCATACCACCGTATTCTGCTCACGTGTTTGGGTTGCTCACTGGTCACTACGGGGAGGCTCGTCACCCCAGCGTAGGCCGATAGCTCGACCACGGTGTCCCATACCACCATGCTCGACTCATGAGTCTTAGCGGATCGAGGTACCAAGGTTAAAGGGGTTTTCATTGGTGAGTTTGGTACCTTAGATTCAAGCAGTAGCGTCCATACATGGTGAACATACATTGGGTCAATCGGGTTACTTGACGAACTCGACTGGTACGAGCGCACCTCGAATTGATCAACATGAAGTGCACGAGCACTCCGTGTCGCTAACCACTGTCAACAACCGAAGTACGGCTCGGACTCATCGAATACGTCCTGCGTGGCGAAACAACCTTAGCCACCCAAACAGGGCCTGTTACCGATTGCCTGGACTATACCATAGTCTCAAACACATTCGGATATGAGAAATATGTACACATGACAATCATACAGCATTTAACAATCAATGTAAACATGGAAAGCATTTGAATGTATAATGAAACACATATAACATGTCATTCTACATATATGTATTCTACACAAACCACGCTATTTAGATTACAATAATCTTGAAGGAATTTATGCATATAACTACGGTAGTTGGGAATCCTATCCCAACAACCCTATTAAGTACAATTCATCTAACTACTTCGCATACAGGCATTGTGTCACACACTTATACTACACATATCAACATACACAACATATGTTGATTATAACATATATGTGGACAAGTCCTCGTAACAAGGAGTTGGCACGCACATAACAATTCCTGTATTTGTATTCCATAGACATGGTGGACTTTTGGGCCCATGCCCTAAAATGACCTAAAAAAAATGGGTGGCATGAATATACAACACATACATCACTGTGGGCCCCACAGTTAGGGATCCACCAATGACATGATCCACTCACATCCCAGCTTCCCATTTTAAGTGCACGAGCCCGAAAATGATGTAGATCTAAAGCACAAGTGGACCACACCACTGGAAACGGTAGGGGATAATGATGTCCACCGTTGAAACCTTCCTAGGGTCCACCCTCATGTTTATTTTCCATCAGCTTGATCCAAAACTTTTGTGGTTTGGATTGGCCAAATAGATGGATGGCGTGGATAAAACACACACATCAAGGTGCCCCACAGACATAAGACGACATCCTGCTCCAGGGTTGAGACATGAGCTGCAGGCAATCCGCGTCTGTTTGTAACTTTATGCAATGGGCTCTGTATGCAGAGACAGTAATGTTAACATACCCATGTGAACTTCACTGCACGACGTCTTCCCTTCCTGAAGCGGATCGCATCCTGTCCCCAGCCTCAGAGGACTGGGTCCAGGGAGGGACTTTGTGGGGCTCACCATGATGTATGGATTTATCCACTCCGTCCATCCATTTTTTACGATCATTTTACAATATAAAATCCAAAAATGAGGCAGATCCAAGGCTCTAGCGGACCACAGTGGTGACATTGATATTGGTCGTTAAAACATTCCTAAAGTCCATCGTGATGTGTATTTTCCATTAAATCTGTTTGTAGGTTCAGATATACCTGGATGAAGGGAAAACACAAATATCAGCTTGATCAAAACTTCTCTCAAGAAGTTTTTAATGGCGGGCTTTCAATGCCTTTGATTTGGATTTATTTATCTTTATCATACCTAAAATAAACTGGAAAAATGGATGGATGGCTTTTATAAAACTCATACATCACAGTGGGCCACACAGAGCTCTTGCCTAGACCTAGTTTGTCCAAGGAAATGACCGCTTCCCTTTCTTTCCTGCTAACCTGTAAGATATATTTACAATCCAAGTGCTGAAAATGGTGGGACACATCATAAATATCACCAGGGGCGAAAATTCAGATCATCCATTCATCAGGCTGCTTATAGTAAATGATCTAACTCAATGAATGGATTGATCCAGATTCTTAACAAAGATACAGGTACGTGGAAAATAAAACCGTTTTGTGTTGAAGTTAAAATACAATGGTGTATGTGATTTTATTTATTTTTATTTTTTGTGGGGGCAAACGTTGTATGTGAACATTTCTTATTGATAAGTGATACCGTTTGGATGGATGGAATGGATAAAACTATAGAGGTGGGCCCCACGGAGTCTATAGTTAATCCATACCGTTTGTAATCATAGAACACTTACATTGATCCAGAGCATTGGCAAGGTGGGCCACGGAAATACGGGGAAATTTGGAGTGAGGGAATATGTAATAGTATTGGTTTCATCACTTACGATTCCAAAAAACTTGTGAAATTTCTCACTAGAATTATTTTAATCCATTATCTGGTGGTTTTTAATTGACGATCTTAACGAAAATGCCGGTATCATCATTTAAAGAACTGTACAAATTCAATTAGACACCCTTAAAGACCTATAAATACATCTGATCACCTAAATCTTATGTCTAACCTTATGATTTATTCATCTAGAGCCCAAATCTAAACCACTCACCACTGATTAATTAAAATAACTGTAACTTACTGAAGATATATCTAAAGTTAAGGTAACTAATGGTTTACATCTTTACTATCGCACACACCTAAGCCAAATTTACCTAACTAGTTACTTTTTTAGCTTAAAATTAATGATTTAAGATAATTAGAAGCAAATCATCATTTCTACTAATTACGAATATGTCACACTGTGGACTTAGCTAATCGAGACCCTAATCATTGTGCACAAGAAATCTCGTCGCTAAATTCATTTTAAAAATATCATGATTATCTAAACAAGCTCTAAATCACTTGTTAGTGGGACACTAGACCCAAAATTATAGAAAGGTGTTCATCTTAGCAAACTTGGAGTCCATCGCGAAATATCGAGTCAAGATTACGTCTCAAATCGTGATACAACGGAGGTATCCCAACTTTGCCAAACTGCCGTTTGGAATGGGAATAATAATTACCTGGCTAATCATGCATATCATGACAGACATTGGTGGGTTGTATTGAGGGTCAATCATTGTGCATATGATTGACTATTTTGCTGGTGACAACATTGATATGAAAAGTTTACAATCGTTATTGTTCCCAAGTCATACATATGCATATAATGTTATCCATGCATTAAAAAAACTAATTTGGGAATTGTTTGTTTTGTAATGCTATCATTGATTGTGCCTAAATGTATTGATAACACGTATAACTTCGAATAATAATAGCACTGAGTTAATCACTCACTCCCACCTAGGACGGTGTTTTAAAATACCGACTAGATGATATTGTTAATACAAGTATCACTGAGATCTCTGACAGGCATGCTTAGACCAACTTGCACCATCGTCATGATATTTTAAGCGTGTTGGGAGAAAACATGAAGCTTTACACTATTCATTTTGGATACGTATATATCAGAATCCCCAAGTAAGTAGACTTTATGGTATGGTTTTGTAGAATGTTTATTGCGGTTTGTGTAATCCCTATCTGGTGGACATCACTTTTCGAGTTGCATATTTTGAATATTAGCCAAATATTTTTAGATTTAATTATCTCTGATTAACTTTTAATGCAGCTAATTTAAAGTTACTTTGATTGTTGATTATAAAGCAATGTTAATCGGACTACACAGGCACATAAGAACTCACTCACGTACATTTATGCTAGATTCACATAAAAAAATTTAGGATTGGAGTCTCCATACTTAGGTATTGAATTTCAAACGAAAGAGAACAACTTTGACCATTCACTTGTTGTTGGGAATTAATACCGAAAAAATAAAAATTAAATTGAAAAATATTTCACTAGGCTGAATCACGTATAAAATACGTTGTCCTTAAAGCATAATTCGCCTCCTTATCAACTATTGATGGGTTACATGCGAATTGCTTCCAGGATAAGACAAGCCTTATCTGGATCCAGCGTGCAGCAATCACGATAGGTCCACTATGGAACAATTTTAATGCAACAGATTTTTTCTGGCAAACTTAGACGGTAAAGATGATCAAAGTATTCTATAATGCAGATTTGCTTTGTATCTGATTTGATGGGAGAGAAGTGTGTTGAGATGATGAAATCGGAGTGGAATGGTCTAGTTTATATAGGCATCAGGTATAACACCATTGTTGTGTAGTATTCAATGGTCCAGAACGTTTGCAAAACGTTTTTGGCTATTGTCCATTAATCTCAAACGTTTTTGGTCGTTAGATCAGAAAATCTGACTGTTGGATCATCCTAGCTCGTCCGTTTTCGGACTGTTGTGGCTTTTAAGGTAGCTATCCGTTTTAAGAAACAATTGGACATTTCGGATTTAAGATTCGACCGTTCTCAGTCACCTATAAAACCCAATCTCATTTTGGATTTCCAGATCCACACCGCCCTAAGGATCTTATCAGACCCATCGCACCGTCTCGCGCTGGTTCGCATAAGTGCAAAGTGTAAAGTGCGCCATCTAGTGCCACTACAGCCACACTGCCTCACTACCCACGCCCTCGCCCATGCCCGTGCCCGAGCCCGAGCGCGCGCGTGTGTGCGTGCATGACCTGAGTATCATCTCCTCCAAAAACTCCAAGTAAGAATATTCTTCACAAGTCCACATATAAACCACAAAAGGATTTCAACCATTTCCACGTGGGACAAAGCAAATACCGCAGTTTTGGATTTGAAATTTTCGAAAAAGCGTTTTGGTGGCAAAATCTCGAAATTTTGAATTTTTTGAATTTTCTCTTTTTATTTTTCAAAAAACCACTAATTTTCAACACTTATTAGGAGTATTTTTTCTATTAAATGTGAACTGTTTCTCTAATTCCTTTTCACGACACCAAACAACTTTGACCGTTCATCTCTTATGAGTTTTTTTCTGACCGAATGCGGACCCACTTCTCTACTCTATTTTCGTGACACTGATCTAATGGCTACCAAAGTCAAATATCATCCTTTAATAAGGCCTGTCCAATAGCTGGTCGACCCTAACAATGGTTAATATGATCACTGAATATATTTTCCACGTGTATGTGGTGGGAGATGCATTAACGTTCATGGACCAACCTATGTAACAGCTTTCTTCACCGTTGTAGGTCATGCACGCGATTGGGGCTACACAATAAATATTCGCGCGCATGGCCTGCATGGGGAAACGGATTGGCTACTCCCTGACACCAGGTGGTCGGTGCTTTGTGGGACTCACCATGATATATGTGTTGCATCCATGCCGTCCAGCTATTTTTACAGATAATTTTACGGCATGAGACCAAAAATGAGGAATATCCCAATCTCAAGTGGACCACATTAAAGAAAACAATGTTGAATGAGAGTCGACCATTAAAAATATTTTGGGGGCCATAAAAGTTTTGGATCAAGCTGATTTTTGTTTTTTCCCTTCACCTGGGCCTGTATGACTTACTCGACATATTGGATATCAAACAAACAGTACAGTGGGCCTTAGGAGAATTTTAATGGTGGATATCCAATCACTATTGTTTTCATATGGTGTGGTCCACCTGAGATTTATATCCCTCTCATTTTTGGGATTAAGCCGTAAAATGATCCGTAAAAAATGGATGAAACACATACATCATGGTGGGGCCCACAGAGCACGACCACCAGCCACGGGGCTGGTGGCAGGGGGAGTAGCCAATCCGTTTGCCCTGCATTGCATGTTCCGACATTTAGGGTATTCCACGTATGAATTTGTTTAAATTTAATATTTTATGGAGATGGCCCCATATTCTCCTTACTTTATGGCCCTCGTGCATCACGTTGTGAATGGTGTCTTTGTCTGCCCATTTCATCTAGGTGGGACCCACTTTCCGCAATTCTTTATCGTTGATCTGATGGGCTCGGATTCCTTTAAAAAACTATCTAACCATCCATTGGTAGCCCCCAAACTTGGATAATCTGATGGAAGACAAGCAGGCATTTATGGAATGAAAGTAATTCAAATCACACAATCCAAACTGTGGGTCCCATATTTCATGCATCATGAACCAAAGATGACTCGGTGGACATTTATGGACGGTTTAAAATAGAAATATCCAACGGTCTTCTTTAAATAACAAGTGTCCACGAATCAGAGGTTCGAATTGTTCGACCTACCTGATTATGGGGCAGTTACTTAGCAACAGTGAGTCCTACAATATCGTCGGTTTTGATTTGAGTTGATGCATGGTCGTGTAAATTTTCTAAGTGCCTGTGTATCAAACGTCATACACAGCCAGAGTATCAAATAAGTTCCTTAAAAAGATAAAGAGAATACCGGAACTGTCCGGAATGAAAGACCAAGTTTGGATGGCCTGGATTAGGGGTGTACATGGAGTCGAACCGAGTCAAGCCAGCCTCTGCTCGGCCACCAGCATAACCCCACTCGAACTCGGCTCGGCTCGGTCCAGGAGTCTGACTGGCCAGCTTGGCTCAGTTCACACCCATATCCATAGCTCAACTCAACGGGCAAACTGACTGGAGATACCTCGTTTCAACACTTGAAGTCTTGGTATTGATCCCTAGTGGGGGTGGCTAACATGGAGTGTGTGTACTGACATAGGTGTGTACTGACAAGCTAACCCAAAAAAAGAAAAAAAAGAAGCTTGGCTCCATTCAGTTAGCAGTTAGAGCCGAGTTCACCTATGCAGCATTTTCACAAATACATGGACTGCACCTTCAAAATCTCATTGTATGTAAAACAGCAGCAATGATTTTAAAGAGATTTTATCAAACACCTTCTAAGCAACATAAAAATAAAAATAAAGTATTTGTTTCATATACATACCTTCCTTGTCACCAGCCATGCTTCGTTGACTCATTTCATCAAACACTCGTGAGCAACATCAATATCAAAGTAACCGAGTCACTAAGCTAGTTCAATCCGAATTTGATTCGAGTTGGGTTTGATCTCAGTTGAATCAAGCTGGGGACAGCTCGAACTCAACTTCGAATTGAGCCGGATCGTGCTTTTTTCGAGACGAGTCGAGCAAGCAAACCGAGCTAACTCGGTTCATGTACAACCCAGGCCAGGATGTTCTAATTAGGATGGTTTCTGGGGACATCCTTGTCTAGATTTAAGCCTAGTAGATCAACGGTCTAGATCACACGCTGTCTACTTGTAAGGTATGGGCACATCTGGACACTCCTCATTTACCCCCGCATGAGGGCTAATTTCTAGTCAAGGGCTGCATTAGGATGTGATGTGGATGCTCAAGTAGGGCTGCTAGTTTGTTGACCAGAATGTTCATCAGATGGGTCCCACAGATGGATGGGGACCGCTCCAAAAATCGCAATATTAGAATTTTTACATTGGTTTAAAAAACAAACGATTGAAGAAAAATACAGAATGGCATTAGATGGCTAAGGTCCGGTGATTTGGAAGGCGCCCATCAGGTCGACGGTCTAGATCGCTCGGCAATGGGGGCACAACACCTTGTAGACGTGGAAAAGCTCTGTGGACCCTACCATGATATATGTGTTTTATCAACGCCGTCCATTCATTCTGACGGATCATTTTAGAGCATGATCCCGAGAATGGGGTACATCCAAAGCTCAAGTGTACCACACTACTGCCGGAAGCAGTGGGTTCAATTACGTCCCGTTGAAACCTTCGTAGTGCCCACCACGATGTTTACTTGCCATCCAACCTATTCATAAGGTAATAACGACATGGATGAAGGGAAAATATAAATATCAGCTTGATCCAAAACTTCGATGGCTAACAAGAAGTTTTCAATGGTAGGCATTTAATCCCCACCGCGTTTCCTGTGGTGTGGCCCACTTGAGCTTTGGATCTGACTTATTTTTGGGCTCACGCCCTAAACGATCGGTAAAAATGGATGGACTGGTGGGGCCTACAGAGCTTTACGTAATCCGAGTCCTGATGAATTCCTACGAGATTTTATGACAACGTTCGACCCAATTTTTTTTTTTTTTTTTTTTTAAATGCATTATCATTTCTTACGGGAGCTGAGCTTTGCTAAGCTTACACGCATGTGCAATAAATCTCTCGTGGGTCTGAGATCCAAACCATCCATCAAAAAGGAATCATTATATTGATGTTCTAGGACAAGAATTAGTTTGATCCACCAGTAAGTGGGCCACATTTTCCAAAACAAATGTACGGCTCTAACCAAATTGGTTAAATTTTCTAGCCCATCCACTTGTTTCCAATATTGGAGCCCACATGCTTAGTGTACCATATTTATTTTCTATAAAACATTTAGAAGGTTGGAATCTCATACTGATGGATGGACTGGATCTAGCACCTATGTACCATGCCTGCAAACGTGTGGTGTGTGCATGTGCTTTATTGCTCACGCGTGTGCCCTTAGCAAAGCTCATAGAATTATACGGAAGAAGCTATTAGAAAGCCAACTAAGCCCCACTAGTAAATGCCAGGCCCGATCAGAATCTGATGGAATCTTATTTCAGGGCCAAGCCCAATCCAGGTACGACCTGATCACGGCCAACCATTTTTATGCAAGATCTGGGATGTCCACTTAATGGGCCCCACCATCAATTATATGACAAAAAGGACCTTGAAACCCTAAATGGCTTGGGCCTGATTAATAAATGGGCTCTTAGATGCGCGCAGCCCAACTGGCCCTGGGCTTTATTTTAGGCCTGGGACCATCCTCAGGCTAATCTTTCTGTCTAATCCAAGCCGAAGTGGGCCAGTCCTGAAAACCCAATGGGCCATTCCTGGCCCATCAAGAGCTCTACCTTTAAAGTTAACCCTAAGCCTGGTATTACATGAGCTAGGCCTGAAAAGCTAACTGTCTCACTACAGGAAATTGCTCTTTTACCGACGACATAATTCGTTATTATTTTATCTTTTTTCGTCGGTAATGATTATTACTGACGAAATATGTCGTCGTTAAGATCGTCGCAATAAGACTGTGGCTAAAGGCTTTTTCCGACGAAATATGACTTCGTCGGCAATGATAAAATAAATACTAATGACTAAAATCGTCAACAAAATATATATATTACTTTTGGTAGGAAAAAATAATATATTTCGTCGATAAGCACAGTTCATACCGATGAATATCTTCGTCAGTAAAACTGTGGATAGACGAAATTACTGATGAGTACGTTCGTCGGTAAAACAATAATACCGACGAGTATATTCATCGGCATAAGCCCACTATTACCGACGAAATAATTCGTCGGTATATCTCATATTAAGTCGTTAGTATAAATTTTTGTATTAATTTTTACCTATGAAATATTTCTTCAGTACAAGTGTTGAACCTACTATTACCAACAAAATTTTGTATTAATATTACCAACGAAATATTTCATCGGTATAAGTTTTGAACCTATTATTACCAACGAAATATTTGGTCGGTATAAGTTTTGTATTAATTTTTACCTATGAAATATTTCGTTAGTATAAATTTTTGTATTAATTTTTACATACGAAATATTTCGTCGCTATTACCTACAATATATTTCACCAGTAAAAGGTCAGTTTCTTGTAGTGTGTTAAATTGAAATGGTCCAAAATCTCACTAATCGGATGATCATGGCCATCCCATTATTCGCATTAAAAAAAGGGGAGTTTTATGATACTTAGGCACTCATAATTTTACACGTGGCATACATTAAATCAAGCTAAACTGAGTAAATTGTGGAAAAGACAGTCGAAGATCAGATTTGTTGAACAATCGTAACCTGTGATTCGTGGACACTTTTTTTTAATGAAATAAGACCGTCAGATAGTTTTCATTTTGAACCGTCCAATAAATGTCCACCAATCCAATAGTCAAATAAGCATAATTTTTGTTGATGATGCTTTTTGTTTTGTTTTTTTTTTTTTTTTTTAATGATACATTTGGATTGTAGAAGCGCACAATATTGACGGCTAGGATTGTCAGAAGGCTCGGATTGTATCCGGTGGGACCCAGTGTGTACCATCAGGTGTACTAAGAATTGCGTGTATGGCAGAGAGGGCTGTACAGGCTCCAACTGGGCACACGAGTATGACATCCGAACCATGTATCAGATGGGACCCATGTACCGTGTGGATCATCATGCCAGAGAAATCAGATTAGCCAAATATGAATTTAAAACGATCGGACGGTCTTAAATTTCTTGCAGGTTTTGTTAGACCATCCATTGTTTTAGTTCCTGATTACATACATACATGGGATGTATGTGAACTTTCATGTGCAACCCCGAGTTTCACACCAATGTGTCACGTTTGTTGGACATCCGAGCCATGCAAAAGGTGGACCACAACATGAAGATCATCTGACATGAAAATCAACCGGAGGCCACACCCATAGAATGAAACAAACCATTGGCCGTCCATTGATTTCATGATGCGGCCCACATTTTGCATGTCAAATACGCGTGCCACAGTGGCGACAAGGACGTGGTCGCATGCGAATGAGTGAATCGAGCGCGACTTGGTTGGAACAAGCAATGTGGGTGAGACGCTGACTGTAGGACCCCCCTCAATGTATGAATTCTATATCCACACCGTTCATCTGTTTTTTCAGCTTATTTTAGTTCATAGTCCCAAAACTGAAGGAGCAAAAAATTTCAGGTGTACCACGTCACAGGAAACAGTGGTTATTGGCCTTTAAAAACCTTTAGTGGACCACAGACGTTTTGGATCAAGTTGATATTTATTTTTTTCCTTTTACGGATGTCTGTGTAACCTTATCAACAGGTTGGATGGTCAATGAAAATTACGCTAAACACTAGAAAGTTTTTAATGATTTATGTTTAATGACCATTGTTCATGTGGTGTGGTCCACTTGAAAATTTTGTCAACATTCTTTTATTTTTGGATCATAAGCTAAAATAAGCTCAAAAACAGATGGACAACATGAATATACAGTAACTCTTATGAGAGGAATAAAGGAACTGCTGCAAGTCATTAGAGAATAAACTTTTTATACAGAGGTTGTTTGTGGGGTCCACTCACCATGGAATAATGTCTTCCATAATAATAATGGTGGCTATAATAA